>NW_007260585.1:150777-153736 GCF_000164805.1 Carlito syrichta | reverse complement strand
GCCCAGCAGGTCGAGGCTGCGGTGGCTGGGAGCGGCCACTGCACTCCAGTCTGGGCGACAGAATGAGACTCCAACTCAAAAGTAAATAAATAAATAAATAAAATACACTTTAGCAGGCAAATAGACAGTGAAACATACTACGTATATAAATAGTATATAAAAGTAACTTAATCAGGGAGTTAAAAAATATTTCCACTTCATGCATCCCAAGATAAAATAACGGCGGTGTGACCAAAGACCACAGAGAAGTATGAAGTCATCCACACACTCAAAAATAACCGAGCCTAGTACTTAACCAGGCACACTAATAGATGCTGCGTATGCTACTTGGAAGGCTGAGGCAGAAGGATCCCCGGAGCCCAGCAGGTCGAGGCTGCGGTGGCCGGGAGCGGCCACTGCACTCCAGTCTGGGTGACAGAGTGAGACTGCAACTCAAAAAAAAAACTGGTAAAAAAGAAAAAAAAATGTGTCTTGATGTCCAGGTTCTTTCAGTGCAATAAAGAAGGTAGGCAACAATACAGGAGCAAACAGACCCACAGATTCTTCATGACAAATACTGCACAAGAAAGGAACAGAGTTCAGTGATAAATGATACCGGAAAAACACCCGCTTAGATAGGGCAGTGGGGAAGTGCCTTTTTTTTTATTTTATGAAACATTTAATTTATTGGTCTTTTTGAGGAATTAGACGCATCACCACTGTATCACAACTGAGCCATTAATCTTGTAGCTTCATCAGCATTAACTGGTTCGCTTTCGTAACGCTGCTGAGGAATCAGTTCTTTCTGCTGAAGTTCAAAGAAAGGTCTTTTGAGAAGAGTGCTAGCTCTTTTCACCCTTCCTTTCTTTTTTGAGTTAGGGTCTTACTCTGTTGCCCAGGCTGGAGTGAAGTAGCACACTCATGGCCATCCCAGGATCGACCTGCTGGGTTCAGGCAATCTTTCTGCCTCAGCCTTCCAAGTAACTGGAACTACCACACCCGGCCAATTTTTTTAAAATTTATTGTAGAGACGAGGTCTCACCAAGTTGCCCTGGTTGGTCTCGAACCCTAGGGCTCGGGCAATCCACTTGCCTCAGCCTCCCAAAGTACTGGGATTACAGACTGAGCCACCGAGCCCGGCCGATAGTTCTTTTTGTATATTTACAAACACTTTATTCACTGTTAACTTTTTCTTCACTCATAATGTTTATCTTCTTGAGGTTAGTGGTAACTGGTCTGGCTTTGTTTTTAGGTTTAAAGTGTTTTTGGCTGGCCATTTGAAGTGCACTTATAATCTTGGCCTTTTAAGGTCTTCTGTGTGAAATCGAAAACACCAGAACCATGGAGACTGGGAGAACAGACCTCCCATCAAAAGGCAGGTCCTGGATTTTTGTCACTAGGAGGTGAAGGCAAAGCAGCCAGTGAGGCAGACGCCAGGTTAGGTGTCTAGGACCTGCCGCCACCAGGAAGTGCTTTCCTTTCTGCTTCTGTTAAGATCACACTTGACCTGATATGCTGGGCTGATGCTACCAAAAACCATTCTTCTACCAAGTTACTGAGACACAGAATAGTGGAAATACACATCAGCAGAACCTGAAAGAACTCTCCCACAGCTGCTTCCTAACCTCAGACAGAAATTCCTGCAGGGAAGTATCTTTTCCAGCCTCTGGCCTCCACTGCTTGGACCCCCCACCAGCCTGTATTTTCAAGTCATCCACAGGGTGCCACTGTGCAAACTCCACCTGACCAGGTCACATCTTTCCTCCGTGAACTCTGATAAATGACACACAACCTGGTACCCGGTCATACCCATCTCTAACCTTTTATCTATTTTTTCAATCATTCAACTATCGTTTCGGGGGCTGCACTTTGAAACGTTTTTAAAAATATTTTTTCCATTTTTTTAATTGATCAGAAGCATAAACAATGTGACAGGGGACATGATAAGCAAATAAGAGTAGCAGCAGGTGGTGAAAGCCTGTATTTTATCCCAGACTTGGAATCTGCGTTGTAACTGTAGTGAAGAATCCAAGTTTATACACACACACACACACACACACACACATATAGAACTTGTTTTGCAGAATAATTGGAAGTTTTCCAAAAAGACATATATAATTAACAAACCTAAAGTGATATGTGCAAAAAGTACTCAAGTACCTGAAAAAAAAAATCAGCTAAATTCAGAGACAAATGTTAAGAATTTAAGTTAGGCTGGGTGTGATGGCTCAACCTGTAAACCCCAGCACTTTGGGAGGCTGAGGCAAGGATTGCCTGAGCTTGGGGGTTCGAGACCAGCCTGGGCAACTTGGTGACACCTCGACTCTACAATAAATCAAATACACTGGGTGTGGTAGCGCACGCCTGTGGTTCCAGCGACTTGGAAGGCAGAGAGAGAAGGATCGCAGGAGCCCAGCAGGTCGAGGCTGCGTTGGTCATGAGTGTGGCATGCACTCCAGCCTGGGCAACAGAGTGAGACTCCAACTCAAAAAATAGTAAGTTAAATGTAAGTGTCTGTGAATGTCATTGATAAAGAAATTACGCATAAAACGCCAGAGAATACGGTTCCACATAACGCTGAAATCTTTTTGTCACCCACAGAGCCCGACAGCAAGAGCTCAGACGTGACTAGGGGACTGGCCGAAGAGACCCATGCTGGGCAGGAGGGGACCACACCAGCGCTGCCATCCAGTAAACTGCACAAGGCATCCACAAGAGTCTTTACGAAGGGAGGCAAACCTTTAAAAGTTCTCACACAAGATCTCACCTGGGGAGACAGACCGGGCACGAAAACCTGCAGAAGCGGCGCCGGTTTTCTCACTTCTAAAATCAAAGATGTGGTAGAGCAGATATCAACCGGAGGAACGCCAGCCGGGTCGCTCGGCCTCCCCGCCCGTCGGAACGGAGAGGGCACCCACCGCAAGGTCGGCGGAGGGACGGAAAGGACGATGGACCCGAGGCGCCCAGCCCGCTGCCAGGC
>NW_007260585.1:146721-150590 GCF_000164805.1 Carlito syrichta | reverse complement strand
GTGGGGGAGGGGCCGGGCCGAGGGGCGTGGCCGGGTCGCGGGGCGGAGCCGATGATGGGAACGCCTCCTCCCGGTTTCCCGGGCTCCGGGTTCCTTGGCGGGTTCGGACCTCCGTCTCGCTGTTTCTTGGTAAAGGGCTGGTTTTGTGTTTATTCGCTTTGAGTATGAAGCAAATTACTATTCTTAACGGAACGACCCCGGTGACGCTGTCCTTGAGCATAATACACCCCTTTTTCCCTCTAGAAGTTGGGGCCCCTCTCACATAGTCTGTTGATTAAATGGCAAAAAAAGGGGGGGGGAGGGGCTTAATGGAGTTTCTCCTGCCCTGAGAGAACTGGATTTTAGCAGGACTGGATTTTACAGGGAGCACAGCCGCCCTGTCTTCCCCCTGGGCTGAGCCTTTATCTTGCCAGATACCAGAGCAGAGCAGCCGGGGAGGCACCAGGCAACTGATAGGCCAGGCTGGGCGCTGAGATTGTGAACCTTGGAGCAGGCGGGCTTTGGGTCCAGATTGCTGCCCTCCCTGATCACTGTCTGTGGGTTCATGCTAGGGCTTTCTTTCCTTTTGCTTTTCAATTTGTATTTTTATAATTTTTTCTTTTTAATTTTTTTCTTTTTAACTTTTTGAGTGGGAGTCTTACTCTGTCGCCCAGGCTGGAGTGGAGTGGCATGCTCACCGTCACCGCAGCCTCGACCTGCTGGGCTCAGGCGATCGTTCCACTTCAGCCTTCCAAGTAGCTGAAACTACAGATGCAGGCCACCACACCTGGCTAATTTTTTGATTAGACAGGTCTTGCCAAGTTGCCCAAGCTGGTCTTGAACCCCTGGGCTCAGGCAATCCTCTCGCCTCAGCCTCCCAAAGTGCTGGGGTTACAGACTTGAGCCACCGTGCCCAGCCAACTTTTTTTTTTAAGAGACTTTTTTTTTTATGGATCAGGCTGGTCTCTAGTCCCTGACCTCAAGCAATTCTCCCCTCTTTCCCTCCCTCCTCAGTGTTGGATGACAGGCGTGGGCCACCAGCCTGGCCTAATTCTATGTCATGATTGGTGGCCTTGAGTACGTCATTGCTGAGAGTGGAAGCACAGGAAGTGTTAGGTGGGGCTAACACTTAGACCCAGCATAAAACGTAGGGGAGCTCTAAAACACCAGATACAGCTGGGCTCGGTGGCTCAGCCTGTAATCCCGCGCCTTGGGAGGCTGAGGTGAGTGAGTTGCCTGAGCCCGCGGGTTCGAGACCCGCCTGGGTTACTTGGCAAGACCTCATCTCTACAATAAATCAAAAATTAGCCGGGCGTGGTAGCGCGCACCTGTAGTTCCAACTACTTGGAAGGCTGAGGCGGAAGGATTGCCTGAGCCCAGCAGGTCGAGGCTGCGGTGGCCGGGAGCAGCCACTGCACTCCAGCCACTGTACTGCAGTCTGGGCGACAGAGTGAGACTCCAGCTCAAAAAACAAACAAACAAACAAACAAAACCACCAGATACACAGTAGCAAAAACATTTTAGGAAGGCAATGAGATACAAAGGCTATACTCTGGATTCAGATTATTTCTAGACTGTGTCTTAGCAGGTGTGTGTCTTTGGATAAACTTGTTGAATCTCTCTGAGCCTCATTTCTTGATCTGTATGCTAATGCAAATAATGATATCCACTTCAGAGAGTGGTTATAAGGATTACATGAGCGAATTCATGCCAAGTGCTTCGTATTCAGTAAATGCTCAATTGATGTTAGCCCTGATTAAACAAAAGGCGGCAAACTCATGTGTTAATGAATGGAATGGATGAGAAACCATATAGGGTATTTTGAAGAATAAAAAATAAACCCAAAATGCAAGATGACATTTGGTGTCTGCTCACCAGCAGCACCCATTTCTACTAGAAAAGCGAAGGGACTGTTTTCTTCGTATCTATTTTGTTAAAGAACCAGATGGGAGTAGAGTGAGGAAAAAAGTCAGGGCAAAAGATAAATCACAGGGTATGAACATTATTCATTGCCCAGAGTTGAGACGAGGAGCAAAGTTAATTTCCACAGAAGTCAGGCAAGGTGGCTCACGCCTGTGATCTCAGCCCTTTGGGAGGCAAAGGTGAGAGGATTGACTGAGCCCACCGGGGCCAAGGCTGTGGGTGGCTGTGAGCATGCCACTGCACTCCAGCCTGGGCGACAGAGTAAGATAGGCTCAAAATAATAATAATAATAATTTCAGCAGAAATTTACAAAGACTATTTTTTTTTGAGTTGGAGTCTCACTCTGTCGCCCAGGCCGGAGTGCAGTCACACTCACAGCTACCATAGCCTCAACCTGCTGTGCTCAGACAATCCTTCCACCTCAGCCTTCCAAGTAGCTGAACTACAGGCGCGCGCCACCACGTCCGGCTAATTTTTTTATTTATTGTAGAGACACAGTCTCACCAAGTTGCCCAGGCCGTTCTTGAACCCCTGGGCTTAGGCAATCCTCTCGCCTTGGCCTCCCAAAGTGCTGGGACTACAGACTTGAGCCACCGCGCCTGGCCAGTCTTTCAAAGATTCTTAGAAGGAGAGAAAAAGTCTTGATTCCCTTTTGAACCAAATGGGCAGCAAAGAAAGCGGGAGAAGGGAGAGACCCTGGCGAGGGGTGGTGCCTCGCAGACTGACCACTGGGGCCCGGGGCTCCCAGGCCCCCTGGGCCAGACACTTCAAGTCCACACCTGCACTCCAGGACACTCTTTTCTGGTGGAAGTGGGAACCTCGAGGAAGGGGAGGAGACAGGAGGTTTATTGGCTTCAAGGGCTTTGTTAACTTTGTAACGCCCATTGTGAGAGCTGAAAACCAATGTTTGCTGCAGGCCATGAATTTGTGAGTCATGAAGCTGGTAGTTTCCACAAGGTCTCACAAGCACTTTGATGATGACAGTGCACTCAGGGATAGTCTAGGATGAAGATTCAAACTCATCTTTATTCATGCGTAAGAGAGAAATGGTATCGCCAAGCAGAATGGGTATTTATCTCAGCAGGTGAGCTCATTTTCTCCCCAGTAGGAAAGCATTCTTGGGAAACAAAAACAGTGGCTTCAGAGTTACTAAATGGAAATAGAGAAGCTTCTGGAAACACCTATCTCCTTGGAAAGGTTACAGCGTCCAAAGGACTGCAGTGATACACTAGGCCTTACCAACTCACAGGCACTTTCCAATAGAACTTTCTGCAATGATGGGATGGTTCCTCCTGCTTATCCAATATGGTAGCACTGGACGCATATGGCTACTGAGTATTTAAAATGTGGCCACAGCCAGGCGCGGTGACTCACACCTGCATTCCCAGCACTTTGGGAGGTGGAGGCCAGAGGATTACCTGAGCCCAGGGGGTTGAGGCCAGCATGGGCAACTTGGCAGGATCTCGTCTCTACAGGAAATCCAAAACTTAACCCAGCGTGGTAGTGCATGCGTGTCGTTCCAACTACTTGGAGGGCTTAGGTGGAAGGATCGCCTGAGCCCAGCTGGTCGAGGCTGTGATGGCCGTGAATATGACACGGCACTCCAACCTGGGTGACAGAGTGAGACTCTGACTCAAAAAAAAAAAAAAATGGTCACTGTGATTGAGAAATTGAATAATTAAAGTTGATTTAATCTTCATTTAAAAACTGATAGTTGATTCTGTTATTGGAAAACTTGTATGTTTGGAATAACATGGGAACATAAACCTATTATTTCAACTGAACATTTTATGAAATCCAAATAAAGATCAAGTATTTCTGATGAATATTTTGTGTCCAAGTTGAGATATGTGATACACAGAAAATTTCAAAACCTTGGCATGAAAAAAGAATGTAAAATCTTGTTCTAAGACTTATTTTTATTATTATTATTCTTTTTTTTTTTTTGAGTTGGAGTCTCACTCTGT
>NW_007260585.1:142476-145952 GCF_000164805.1 Carlito syrichta | reverse complement strand
CCAGCAGGCTGCGGTGGCCAGGAGCGGCCACTGCACTCCAGTCTGGGCGACAGAGTGAGACTCCAACTCAAAAAACAAAAAATAAAAATAAAATAAAAACATGACTGCTAGAAAATTCAAATGACAACCATTTATCATTTTGCATGGCACTGATTGATATGCATGCAATAAATGTTATTTAAATACAGAACAAGGCCTCTTTTTTGTGGCCCTGGGAGGCCATCAGCTGCTTCAAGATGAAACTGAATATCTCCTTCCCAGCCACTGTCTGTGAGAAGCTCATCGAAGTGGACGATGGACACCAGCCTCGTACTGTCTAGGAGAAGCGTGTGGCCACAGAAGTTGCTGCTGACGCTCTGGGTGAAGAATGGAAGGGTCTCGTGGTCCACATCAGTGGCGGGAGAGATGCACAAGGTTTCCCCATGAAGCAGGGTGTCGACCCAATGCCGCTGAGTAAGAGGGGCCATTCCTGACACTGACCAAGAAGTGGAGAAAGAAAGCACAGATCTGCTCAGGGTTGCATTGTGGGTGCGGATCTGAGCTTCTCAACTTGGTTATTGTAAAAAAACAAAACAAAACAAAGGAGAGAAGGATATTCATGGGCTGACCAATGGTGCCTTGTCACCTGGGGCCCAAAAGGCCTAGCAGAATCCGCACTCTTCAGTCTTTCTGAAGAAGATTACGTCCACCAACATGTTATATGAAAGCCCTTAAACAGAGAAGGTAAGAACTCAGGACCAAAGCACCCAGGATTCAGCGTCTGGTTACTCCACGTGTCCCGCAACACAAATGCCGGTGGTGTATTGCTCCGAAGAAACAACGGACTAAGAAAACTAAGGAAGAAGCCGCAGGTGATGCTAAACTTTGGGCCAAGAGAAGGAAGGAGGCCAGAGAAAAACGCCAGGAACAGATTGCCAAGAGATGCAGACTGTCCTGTCTGTGAACTTCTACTTCCAAGTCTGAGTCTAGTCAAAAATAAGATTTTTGGCCGGATGCGGTGGCTCACGCCTATAATCCCAGCACTTTGGGAGGTCGAGGTGAGTGGATTGCCTGAGCCCATGGGTTCGAGACCAGCCTGGGCAACTTGGCAAGACATCATCTCTACATTCAATCAAAAAATTAGCCAGGCTTGGTGGTGCGTGCCTGTAATTCCAGCTACCTGGAAGGCTGAGGCGGAAGGATTGCCTGAGCCCAGCAGGTCGAGGCTGCGGTGACCAGGAGCATGCCACTGCCCTCCAGTCTGGACAACAGAGTGAGACTCCACCTAAAAAAATAAAAAAAATTTTTTTAGCAGGGCAATAAAATATCACACCTGTAATCCCAGCACATTGGGAGGCAGAGGCAAGAGGATGACTTGAGTCCCGGGCAACTTGGCAAGACCTCGTCTCTACAATACATTAAAAAATGAGCTGGAGCCGGGCTCGGTGACTCAGCCTGTAATCCCGCGCCTTTGGGAGGCTGAGGTGAGTGGATTGCCTGAGCCCGTGGGTTCGAGACCCGCTTGGGCAACTTGGCGAGACCTCATCTCTACAATAAATCAAAAAAATTAGCCGGGTGTGGTGGTGCGTGCCTGTAGTTCCAGCTACTTGGAAGGCTGAGGCGGAAGGATCACCAGAGCCCAGGAGGCTGCGATGGCCGGGAACGTGCCACTGCACTCCAGCCTGGGCGACAGTGAGACTTAAACTAAAAAAAAAAAAAAAAAAAGATTTTCTGAATAACAAATAAGATCAGCCCCTCCACCAAAAACAAAACAAAACAATGAGGTGGAAAGATCGCCTAAGCCCAGCAAGTGGAGGCTTTGGTGACTGTGAGTGTGCCACTGCACTGCAGCCTGGGCAACAGAGTGAGACTCCAACTCAAAATAATAATAATAATAATACACAACAAGAAGGAATGAATGAACTCTTGTCTCCTTCCAATCCAATTTTTTCTCATCAGAAGTTTGTTTGTTTTTAGTAATGCAGATACAATCAAGTCATCCATTTCCCATCACAAACACAAACACTTCATTGGCTTGCTGCTGTTCTTAGGATAAAGAACAAAATCCCCAGGCCTAGTAGAGACCCAGTCCTACTAACTTCAGCAGCCTGGTCTCACACCAGCCGCACTTGACACATTCCTTCTTGAGGAGGAGGCTCCCTCCTGCCCCAGGCCCTTTGCACAGGCTTATCTGGAACACTCTACTGTTATCTCCTATTTCTCCTGCAGATCTCTGCTCAGTCCTGACAGCCTCAGTGATTTTCCCCCTTTACCTTGTGTGCCGTCAAGCATTCACCACACCTGTACTGCATAATTGTGAGTGTTTCTTTGATTGGTATCTTTTCCCTTTAATAGACTGTAGACTCCTTGAAGGTAGGGCCGCTCTGATTTTTCTGATCCTCCGCACCAGAACCATAGAGATTGAATGGATTAGGTGGAGAATGAATTCGTCTCCTCTTACCCAAAGTGTCCTGAAGAAACAGACAAAAGCTCTAGTCTCTTCCTTCCTTTCTGTCCTTATTCCTTGACAGGCACCAAAAGCATCCTTTTAGAGTTCAGCCCTTTTCTGGGTAGACCCACCACTCCTTCCTAAATGAAAGTCCATCCTCAGCCTGAAAGAGCTGCATTTACTTCTTTTCTTATTTATTTATTTTCTGAGTAGGAGTCTCACTCTGTCGCCCAGACTGGAGTAAAGTGGCACACTTGAAGCCACCACATCCTCAACTTGCTGAACTCAGGTGATCCTTCTGCCTCAGCCTTCCAAGTAGCTGGAACAACAGATGCACACCACCATGCCCAGCTAACTTTTTGATTTATTGTAGAGACAAGGTCTCGCCAAGTTGCCCAGGCTATTCTTGAACCCCTAGGCTCAGGCAGTCCTCTCGCCTCGGCCTCCCAAAGTGCTGGGATTACAGGCTTGAGTCATCGTGCCCATTCTAAGGGTTGCACTTTCAATCAGCAACTAGGGAGGCACCCTTATCACCAGTGGAGATCTCTGCAGCTAATTAGTAGTGATTTTTTTTTTTTTGAGTTGGAGTCTCACTCTGTCACCCAGGCTGGAGGGCAGTGGCATGCTCACGGCCAGTCCAGAGTCGACCTGCTGGGCTCTGCGATCCTTCTACCTCAACCTTCCAAGTAGCTGGAATGACAGGCGTGCGCTATCATGCCCAGCTAATATTTTATTTATTATTTATTGTAGAGATGAGGTCTTGCCAAGTTGCCTGGGCTGGTCTCGAACCCACAGATCAGGCAATCCACTCACCTCAGTCTCCCAAAGTGCTGGGATTATAGACTGAGCCAACGAGCTCGGCCTTAAAGTATTCTTATTTTCATCTTTGAGATGAGACAATGGAAGCCCAGAGACTTTTAAATAGCTTGCTCAGGGTAATGTCTACTATCTCCCCAAAATGCAAGTTAGCTTCATAGTGGACATATCTATCTTTTTTTTTTTTTTGAGTTGGAGTGTCACTCTGTCGCCCAGACTGGAGTGCAGTGGC
>NW_007260585.1:139889-141851 GCF_000164805.1 Carlito syrichta | reverse complement strand
AGAACTACAGGCGTGCGCTACCAAGCCTGGCTAATTTTTGATTTATTGTAGAGACGAGATCTCGCCAAGTTGCCCAGGCTGGTCTCGAACCTGCGGACTCAGGCAATCCACTCGCCTCAGCCTCCCAAAGTGCTGGGATTACAAACTGAGCCACCAAACTCGGCCTCAGTAGTGATTTTTAAATGTTCGAAAACCATTTCAAGGGCAGGTATTTCTTGGGGGGATTTTCTCTGGCTAGCTAATACAGGATAATTTTTTTTTTTTTTTGAGTCTGAATCTCATTCTGTCGTTCAGGCTAGAGTGCAGTGGCATGATCACCGTCACTGTAGCCTCGACCTCCTGGGCTGAGACTATCCACCCACCTCAGCCTCCTGAGTAACTGGGACTGCTGGCATTTGCCACCACACCTGGCTAATTTTTTATTTTTTTTATTTTTTGTGGATATAAGGTCTTGCTATGTTGCCCAGGTCAGTCTTGAACTCCTGGGCTCAAGCAGTTCTCCCATCTTGGCCTCCCAAAGTGCTGGGATTATAGGTGTGAGCCACCACACCTGGCCATCTAGGTTTATTTTAGCAAATATATTAAGATTTTCTCAGAGAAGTCCACATTCATTCCTATCTTATATTTGGCTCCTCCAATTGCTTGAATAATGACAATACGATGGCACCAAATATTATAAAATACCTCCTGTCCCCCAGGTAGACTCACTCACTGTCAAGCATGCTTTTAACAAAAGGGAACTCAAATACTGTACACTATATATTATTTTGAAATAATGTCTTCCACTGTGCAAAACCCTACAATTAAGCTACTAAAAATAGTATTTTAGCTCTAAAAAGCATTTTGGTTATCAACCGAAATAATTCTGGAATAAGTATGTTAGCGAACAGACCTTAACAATGGACCCTCTGTGTGTGTCAGTCTGCAAATTGCTGTTAGGTAATACCTAAGATTCTGTAAAACGAGAATTGAAATAAGATGTTATGACTCTATCTCTGTGTCTCTTTCTCTAAATCCTCTCTGCTACCCCTAGTACTTTCTTCTTCATGTCTAGATTTTTTGCAAAGTCTCTACTTTCCTCCTTTAATTCTTTTTCTTTTTCCATCTCTTTTGCCCCAACGTTTCACGGCCAGACTTGGATTCGAGTACATATTTACTTGACGAGAGGGATGAGGAATAATTAAACAGAAATAAGAAATCTCAGGCTGGGCATGGTGGCTTATGCCTGTAATCCCAGCACCTTGGGAGGGCAAGGCAGGAGGACTGCTCAAGTGCAGGAGTTTGAGACAAGCCTGGGCAACACGGTGAGACCTCGTCTCTACAAAAAATGAAAAAATAAGCTGGGTATGGTGGCCCGTGCCTCCAGTCCCAACTGCTTGAGAGGCTGAGAAGGGAGGATTGCCTGAGCCTGGGAGACTGAGGCTGTGGTGAGCTGTGATCATGCCACTGCACTCCAGCCTGAGCGAAAGAGTGAGACCGTGAATCCAAAAGAGAGAGAGAGAGAGAGAGAGAGAGAGAGAGAGAGAGATCTCAGCTGAAGGGAAGCTGGAGAGGGAGTTTTACTTAGAAGACACTGAGTTTGAGTTTTGTTTTTGTTTTACTGAGTCAGAGTCTCACCCTGTTGCTCAGGCTGGAGTGCAGTGGCATGCTCATGGTCACTGTAGCCTCGACCTGCTGGGCTCCAGCGATCCTTCCACCTCAGCCTTCCAAGTAGTAGGAATACAGGCACACCCTACCACATCCGGCTAATTGTAGAGATAAGGTCTCACCAAGTTCCCAGGCTGGTCTCGAACCCCTGGGCTCAGGCAATTCTCTTGCTTTCACCTCCCAAAGTGCTGGGATTACAGGCATGAGCCACCATGCCCAGCTGGTTTGAGTTTCTTAAAACTCTTCTGAGTCTCTATTTCATCAGCTGTAAAGATGATCACAGGAGTCCTATCTTTTTTTTTTTTTTTTTTTTTT
>NW_007260585.1:134765-139574 GCF_000164805.1 Carlito syrichta | reverse complement strand
GCCAAGTTGCCCAGGCAGGTCTCGAACCCGCGGGCTCAGGCAATCCACTCACCTCAGCCTCCCAAAATGCGGGATTACAGGCTGAGCCACCGAGCCCGGCTTGGAGTCCTATCTTACAGGAAACACTGATAAGATGTGTGTGGTCCCCATTATCTGGGGAGCTCCGTTGCATCCAAACTTTGTCTAGCTTATTATCCGCCGGAAGTCCCAGCACCTCACTCCTGGTCTTGTTCAAATAGCTGTAGAAGAGATGAATGTACTGATGAATAAATGGCTGATGATCACTCTGTGTTAATTTACTCTTCCGTGATTTTTCCAAAAAGACATACTTTCTCCCTAGGTGTTTTCCTTATGGCATTTGTTGGAATCTTACAGACTTTTTCCTAAAGGTTAATTGTATAAGAAAAAGAAGCGGCTGGGCATAGTAACTCACGCCTATAATCCCAGCACTTTGGGAGACCGAGATGGGAGGATTTATTGAGCCCAGGAGTTCGAGACCAGCCTAAGCAACATAGTGAGACCTCATCTCTGCAAAATATTAGCCAATTATGGTGGCACACAACTGTAGTGCTAGCTACTCAGGAGGCTGAGGCAGGATTGCTGGAGCCCAGAAGGCTGTGCATTGAGCCATGATGCTGCCCCTGCAACTCAAAAAAAGAGAAAAGGATACTAAAGTAACACAAAATCATAGGAATTCAGCCAGGTGCAGTGGCTCAACACTTTGTAATCTGAACACTTTGGGAGGCTGAGGTGAGAGAATTGCCTGAGCCGAGGAGTTCAAGACCAGCCTGGGCGACATGGACCCTGTTAATGGACTCTGCCCTGAGCTCTATGGTCTACTTAAAAAATGGAAACTACGCCAGGTGCAGTAGCTTATGCCTGTAATCCCAGCACTTTGGGAGGTTGAGGCCGGAGGATTGCTTGAGCCCTGGGTTTCGAGACCAGCCTGGGCAACATAACAAGACCCTATCTCTATTTTTTTTTTTTTTAAGAAACTAAATTAACAAGCCATCAATATAACCAGCTTGTTATTTTGAAAAAGTTTCTGAATTTCCTGAAGGTTCATCTGGATGTTGCATTGTAAAATTTTATGATGAATTCCTATGGTTTGTGTGTGTGTGTGTGTGTGTGTGTGTGTGTGTGTTTAGTCAGAGTCTGTTGCCCAGGCCGGAGTGCAGTGGCACGAACACAGCTCACTGCAGCCTTGACCTGCTGGACTCAGGTGATCCTTCCACCTCAGCCGCCCAAATGTAAATGGAACTACAGGTGCCTGCCACCATGCCCGGCTAATTTTTTAATTTTCTTGTAGAGACGTGGTCTCACCAAGTTGCCCAGGCTGGTCTCAAACCCATGAGCTCAGACAGTCCTCTCACTTCGGCCTCCCAAATTGCTGGGATAACAGGCATGAGCCGCCGTACCCAGCCTAAGGATCCCACTTTTATACCGAATCTCCGGTTTCTCCCAAAGGAAGAAACACCATGGAATCAAGCAGCTCAACCCTTCTGCAGTGCACCTCGGTGCCAGCACGTTTCCCCTGATGCTGGGATGCCAACCAACGCCCGTCAACCTGCTTCAAGATCAACACATTCACCCAGGAGTCTTGCTCCTCAGTTGCGAGTCTTCTCATAACCTCTAGGGGGTCAAACCTTCCTTTACATCTAAACGCACAAAGAAACGAGCAGCCAACTGCGATAACAGCGATTCACCGCAATTCACTGCCGCCCTCGAGACTGTAGCGCTCACCAGTGACGTGCCAGTCATCACACACGCAGAGGGGACATTCTCCCATGGTACAAAGTAGTTCCTGGTACCTCCCAAAGCCAGAGAGATCAGGCAACACAATGCCAAAGAGAGTAGAGCTTTGACCTAACAGGAGACTGACCAGAGACTGACCACTACTCTTCAGACTCCACAGGAATACAGGAGACTCGCAAAGGGGGTGTGTGGCACCCATTTCTGTGTCCCTGAAGGCAGCAGTCCCCGATCTTTTTGGCATTAGGGTCTGCTTTTGTAGAAAACAGTTTTTCCATGCAGGGGATAGGGGTATGGTTTCAGGATGATTCAAGCGCATAACATTTATTGTCCACTTTATTTCTATTATTCTTGCATTGTAATATATAATGAAATAATTATACAACTCATCGTAAAAAAGAGAAGTGTGGGCTGGGCGCAGTGGCTCTGCCTGTAATCCCAGCACTGTGGGAGGCCGAGGCGAGAGGATTGCCTGAGCCCAGGAGTTCAAGAACAGCTTGGGCAACTTGTTGAGACCTCGTCCTTATAATAAATCACAAAAACTACCTGGGCATAGTGGCATGTGTCTGTAGTTCCAGCCACTTGGAAGGCTGAGGCGGAAGGATCGCCTGAGCCCAGCAGGTCGAGGCTGCGGTGGCCGGGAGCGTGTCACTGCACTCCAGCCTGGGCAACAAGAGTGAGACTCCAATTCCAAAAAAAAAAAAAAGACGTGTGGATGGAAGTGGTAAATAAAATAATGGGCAGGCCAGGTGCAGACTAAAATAAGTGTCAGATTCAGAGTTAAAGCCTGTCACCAGATGCAGCTGTGCAACTGAAGTATATCAACTCACTTACCACTCACGGATAGGATTTTGATATGAGTCTGCAAGCACTCAATTTAGTATGTTCTCAGTGCAGTCAAACCTCACTGCTAATGTTAATCTGTATTTGCAGCCGTTCCCCAACGCTAGCATCACCGCCTCAGCTCCACCTCAGATCATCAGGCATTAGATTCTCATAAGGAGTGTGCAGCCTAGATCCTTTGCATGTACAGTTCACAATAGGGCTTGTGCTCCTAGGAGAATCTAATGGCGCTGCTGATCTGACAGAAGACGGAGCTCAGGCAGTGACGCCAGCAGTGAGAGCGGCTGTAAATACAGGTGAAGTTTCACTCACTCACCTGCTGCTCACCTCCTGCTATGTGGCTCAGTTCCTAACAGGCCATGGGCTGGTACCGGTCAGTGACCCGGGGATTGGGAACCCCTGCCTTAAGGGGATGAAGTCATTAGAAGTCCCCTCCAGGCCCTTTCGTGTGGCATAGAAGATGGTGAAGAGGAAGGAGAAACAGAATCCATGGGAGAACAATTCCTCGAGACAACTGGAGATTTCAAGCTTTTCAAAAGGCCAGTGAAATTTTACGTTTATCTCAGCAAAAATCATAGCAATCAGGAAGGAAGCAAACAGACAGACCCAACATACAATTAAAAGGGGTAAAAATCACACCAACTAGGAAGGAGGCAAACAGAGGGACCAAATATATAATTAAAAGAGACTTAAGCCAGCCTCGGTGGCTCAGCCTGTAATCCCGCGCCTTGGGAGGCTGAGGTGAGTGGATTGCCTGAGTCCGTGGGTTCGAGACCCGCCTGGGCAACTTGTCGAGACCTCATCTCTACAATAAATCAAAAAATCAGCCGGGCGTGGTAGCGCATGCCTGTAGTTCCGGCTACTCGAAAAGCTGAGGCGGAAGGATCGCCGGAGCCCACCAAGTCTAGGCTGCGGTGGCCGGGAGCTGCCACTGCACTCCAGTCTGGGCGACAGAGTGAGACTCCAACTCAAAAAAACCCAAAAAACAAACAAACAAAAAAACCCAAATAAAACCCAACTGAGGTTATGACTTAACCAAGGATGCACAAAATATCTTTCAAGCAGAGCAAAGAAGTCCTTACAAGATCCAGACCCACCCAAAGACAGCGCAAAGAAAGGAAGGCACTAGCCACAAACGGGGTACAACCCACATCCGTCTGCCATGTTCTCTAAGCCTCAGCTCCTCAGCTGAGGGTCTGCAACACAAAGCCCCCAAAGCCCCACCCGTCCCCCAGCACATGAAGGAAGACAGGAAATCAAAGGCTGCCCCTGGAAGGGAAAGGATCAGTCCTAAGTGAGGGCCCTCAAAAGTCAAAGCACACAAATGTCAGACCAGAAGGGACTGGTTCCCTGACTGGGAATCAAACCCAGGTCGCAGTGGTGAAAGTGTGAAATACCAGCAAGGTATAGCAGCTTTCACTGTGGGTCTCATGGGGGAGGAGGAGGGAGGAGTGGGGGAATTTTAAGTTTGTTTTAGGTCAGAATCTTGCTCTTTAACTTAGTCTAGAGAATTTCTAGGGCTTTCCATGATGCTATCCTTGTCTTTCTTTTCATTTCATCTTCCCCTAAATATAAATAAGGCAAATGTTTAGAACAAGACACCGCTAATTTTTTTTTTTTGAATCGGAATCTCACTCTGTTGCTCAGGTTGGAGTGCAGTGGCAGGATCACAGCTCACCACAGCCTCAACCTCCTGGGTTTAGGGTGATTCTTTTGCCTCAGCCTCCAGAGTAGTTGGGACTACAGGAACATGCCACCATACCCAGATTATTTTTTAAATTTTTTTGTAGAGATGAGGTCTCTTTACGTTGCCTAGAATGGTCTCAAACACCTGCGTTCAAGCGATCCTCCCACCTCAGCCTCCCAGAGTGCTGGGATTACAAGCATGAGCCACCATGCCCAGCCTTTTTTGGGGGGTCATTCTAAATTTAAGTTTGAAGGATCCATCTTTTGGCTACTGATTAGAATTTCCAATGGTGTGCTTATTCCAATAACCACTTCATCCAATAACTGCTTCATGGAAAGTCCAGCATGTAATTTTCCAAGTTTATCTTTTTTTTTTTTTGAGTTGAAGTCTCACTCTTGTCACCCAGACTGGAGTGCAGCGGCCGCTCCCGGCCACCACAGCCTCGACCTGCTGGGCTCCAGCGATCCTTCTGCCTCAGCCTTCCAAGTAGCTGAACTACAGTCGCACGCTACCATGCCCAGTCAATT
>NW_007260585.1:134225-134603 GCF_000164805.1 Carlito syrichta | reverse complement strand
TTTTTTTTTTTTTTTTTTTGAGTCAGAGTCTCACTCTGTCTCTCAGGCTGGGGTGCAGTGGCACCCTCATGGCCACCACAGCCTTGACCTGCTGGGCTCTGGTCATTCTTCTGCCTCACTCTTCTAAGTAGTTGGAACTACAGGCGTGTGCCATCACGCCTGGCTGATTTTTCTGAGATGAGGTCTCGCCATGTTGCTCAGGCTAGTCTCAAGCCTCTAGGCTCAGGCAATCCTCTCACCTTTGCCTCCCAAAGTGCTGGGATTACAGGTGTGAGCCACCACGCCCAGTTAATTTTCCAAGTTTAGAAGAATTTTTTTGCCATTTAAGAACATCATGTTTCCTGGAGAGGGCAAAAAAGAGGCAGTCCTGGCCGGGCT
>NW_007260585.1:127743-133962 GCF_000164805.1 Carlito syrichta | reverse complement strand
CTGGCCACCGCAACCTCGACCTGCTGGGCTCCGGGCGATCCTTCCGCCTCAGCCTTCCAAATAGCTGGAACTACAGGTGTGCGCTACCACACCCGGCTCATTTTGATTTATTGTAGAGGTGAGGCCTCACCAAATTGCCCAGGCAGGTCTCGAACCCGCGGGCTCAGGCAATCCACTCACCTCAGCCTCCCAAAGGCGCGGGATTACAGGTTGAGCCACCAAACCTGGCTTGTGCCCTTCTTTTTTTTTTTGAGTTGGAGTCTCACTCGGTCGCCCAGGCTAGAGTGCAGTGGCCGCTGTCAGCCACCACAACCTCGACCTGCTGGGCTCCGGCGATCCTTCCACTTCAGCCTTCCAAGTAGCCGGAATTACAGGCATGCGCTACCATGCCCGGCTGATTTTTTGATTTACTGTAGAGATGAGGTCTCGCTGCCCAGGCGGGTCTCGAACCCGCGGGCTCAGGCAATCCACTCACCTCAGCCTCCCAAAGGCGCGGGATTAGAGGGTGAGCCACCGAGCCTGGCTCGTGCCCTTCTTTATGACAGGACAATACAGATAAAAAAGGCAAAGGAAAATATTATTTCTGGGCAGAAAGAGATCAAACAGTATGTCTATTCATACCAAAACGTCCACCAGGCCAGGCGTGGTGGCTCATGCTTATAATTCCAGCTCTTTGGGAGGCCAAGGCAGGAGGTTTGCTTGACACTAGGAATTTGAGACTAGCCTGGGCAACATAGTGAGACCCTGTTTCGGCAAAAAATTAGCCAGATGTGGGAGTACATACCTATAGTCCTAGCTACTTGGGAGGCTGAGGTGAAAAGATCCCCTGAGACCTTGTCTCTGCAATAAATTAAGAATTAACCCAGCATGGTGGTGCATGCCTGTGGTTCCAGCTACTTGGAAGGCTGAGGTGGAAGGATCACCTGAGCCCATCAGGTCAAGGCTGCAGTGGCCATGAGCGTGACACTGCACTCCAGCCTGGGCGACAAGAATGAGACTCCAACTCAAAAGAAAAAAAGAAGATTAATTAAAGGAAAGACATACACATTTAGTAACATACACATGGGGGAGAACCACGGACCAACCTCCTGTGGGGTTCAAACACTTCGGTATCAACTTGAGGTTACAGGAAAAATAGGAAGTCGGACTGTGGTAAGACAGGTTATGCGATGGGGAGAAGAGGGAGCTGGCTAGCAAAGGTGGTCTCGTTATGCAGATGAAAACGCACAGGCAGTGGCCCTCAGAAAGAATAGATGACAAATGCTTCTTTTTTTTTTTCTGGTGTCTCACTCTGTTGCCCAGGCTGGAGTGCAGTGGCACACTCACGGCTGACATAGTCTCGACCTGCCGGGCTCAGATGATCCTTCCACCTCAGCCTTCCAAGTAGCTGGAACTACAGGCATGCGCCACCACATCCAGCAAATTTTTTTTTTTTTTTATTGTAGGGACAAGGTCTTACCAAATCGCCCAGGCTGGTCCCGAACTCCTGGGCTCAGGCAATCCTCTCGCCTCCACCTCCGAAGGCACTGGGATGACAGATGTGAGCTACCCCCATCATTTAATCTTAAAAAGGTTAATTATAAGAAACCCACAGTAAGCATCATACTTAATGGTGAATTATGGCAATCTTTCCCTTTGAAATACAGAAAAAGATAAGGCTGTCTGTTAGTGCTACCCCTTGTCAATATTATAATGAAAGGTCTAACCGGCATGCTAATAAAAGGGAAAATAAAGTAAGCACAAGAAGTGAAAAGGAAGAGACACACCAGGTGTTATTTACAGATTACATAGTTGTGATGGCAGAGAATCTGTGGGAATTTACGGCTGATTACACTCTCGCCAGCAGCGTGCGGGACGTCCCATGGTTCCACATTCTCATCACACTTAGCAGTGCTGAATTTTTACATATTTGTCCACCTGGTAAGTATATAATGATACCTCCTTGGAGTGTTAACTTGCACTTTTCTAATTACTAATGAGGTTGAGCACCTTTTCATATTTACATTTCCTAATTTATGGAGTGCCTATTCAAATTTTTTACCTATTTTTTTATTGAGTTCTCTGTGTTTTGCCCACTCATTTGTTGGAGCTGTGTATGTACTCTGAATACTAGTCCTTCGTAGATTGTGGTTTTAATATAATTGAATTTATCTGGCCAGGCACGGTGGCTCACACCAGTAAACCTAGGACTTTGGGCGGTGGAGGCGAGAGGATTGCCTGAGCCCAGGGGTTTGAGACCAGCATGGTCAACTTGGCAAGACCTCGCCTCTACAATAAATCAGAATATTAACCAGGTGTGGTGTGCACGCCTGTAGTTCCAGCTACTTGGAAGACTGAGGGACAGAAGGATCGCCTGAGCTCAGGAGGTCGAGGCTGCAGTGGCCGTGGGTGTGCTACTACACTCCAGCCTGGGTGATGGAGTGAGACTCCAACTCAAAAAATATATGCATATATATATAATTGAAATGAATTTATCAATATTTCCCTTAGGGTGAGTGCATTTTTTCATATTAGTTAAATCCTTTAGTATCCTGGGGTGATACACATATTCTCCTATATTATCTTCTAGAAATGTGGTTTTGTTTCTGTTTTTGTTTTAGAGACAGGGTCTCACTATGTTGTCCAGACTGGATTTGAACTCCTGGCTTCAAAGTGATCTTTGAGTAGCTGGAACGACAGGAGGTGCCACCACCCTCAACTAGAGACATGTTGTTTTACCTTGCTTATTTCGACTTATAGTCCACCTGTAATTGATTATGTCTCATTGGAGGTCACATGTTACTTTTCCCCACATGAATAGGTAAAATGCAAATTCCGCTATTACATACTAAATAGGCACATGCAAAAAAAATAAATCTAACATCGCTAAGTGTGACAGAACAACAGAAGTCTCACATACTGCTGGTGAGTGCACCACTGTGGAATATCATTTGGGATGACCCAGTCAAGTGAAGAAACGCATACACTCTTTGATCTTAGCAATGCCACTGGTAGGTTACATTCTGCATAGACTCATGCACATATGTGCCGAAAACACGTACAAGAATGTTCAGAGTAGCACTGTTTGTGGTAGTCTCAAGTCCTGAACCATCCAAAGGTCCTCTGACAGTAGCCTGGACTAGTAAGTTGCCAAATACTGGTACAATGAAATGCCAGATAACAACAGAACGAATGAATGGAGCTGTCTGGATAAATTTCACTATTAATTAATTATTTTATTTTATTTTATTTTTTGAGTTGGAATCTCACTCTGTCGCCCAGACTGGAGTGTAGCGGCCGCTCCCGGCCACCACAGCTTCGACCTGCTGGGCTCCGGCGATCCTTCCGCCTCAGCCTTCCAAGGAACTGGAACTACAGGTACGTGCTACCATGCCCGGCTAATTTTTGATTTATTGTAGAGATGAAGTCTTGCCGAGTTGCCCAGGTGGGTCTCAAAGCCGCGGGCTCAGGCAATCCATTCTCCTCGGTCTCCCAAAGTGCTGGGATTACAGGCTAAGCCACCGAGCCGGACCAATTTCACAATTTAATGCTGAAAAAAAGAAGCCAAACGTGAACGACTCCATACTATATGATTCCATTTCTTTTCTTTTCTTTTTTTTTTTTTTTTTTGAGTTGGAGTCTCACTCAGTCACCCAGACTGGAGTGCAGTGGCCGCTCCCGGCTACCACAAACTTGACCTGCACGGGATTACAGGCTGAGCCACCAAGCCCGGCTTGATTCCATTTCTATAAAGGCCATCATATAACAAAGAATTCAAACTGCATGCATATATGTATGTGTGTATGTACGCATGTATAAATATATGTGTATGTCAAGTTCATAAATTACGAGCGCATTTATATGCGCATATCAAGGTCATAACCAAGGACACTTAAACTATTTTTTTGGAGGGCAAAAAAACTATAAAGAAAAGCAAGGAGCCAGGCACAGTAGCTCAAGCCTGTCATCCCAGCACTTTCGGAGGCCGAGGCAGATGGATTGCCTGAGCCCGTGGGTTTGAGACCAGCCCGGGCAAGTTGGCAAGACCTTGTCTTTACAATAAATAAAAAATTAGCCGGGTGTGGTAGTGCACGCCTGTAGTTCTGGCTACTTCGAAGGCTGAGGCGGGAGGATCGCCTGAGTCCAGCAAGTCGATGCTGGGGTGGCCATGAGCGTGCCATTACCCTCCAGCCTGGTCGATGGAGTGAGGACCCAGCACACCCACAAAAAAAGAAAAGCAAGGAGCCAGGCGTGATGGCTCATACCTGTAATCTTAGCACTTTGGAAGGCTGAGGCGAGATGATTACCTGAGCTCAGAGTTTTGAGACCAGCCTGGGCAACATGGCAAGACCTCGTCTCTACAGTAAATCAAAAAATTATCTGAGCCGGGCTCAGTGGCTCAGCCTGTAATCCCACGCCTTTGGGAGGCTGAGGTGAGTGGATTGCCTGAGCCCACGGGTTCGAGATCCGCCTGGGCAACTTGGCGAGACCTCATCTCTACAATAAATCAAAAATCAGCTGGGCATGGTAGCGCGTGCCTGTAGTTCCAGCTACTTGGAAGGCTGAAGTGGAAGGATTGCCAGAGCCCAGCAGGTCGAGGCTGTGGTGGCCGGGAGTCTGGGTGACAGAGTGGGACTCCAACTCAAAAAAAAAAAAAAAAAATTATCCAGCCATGGTGGCACATGCCTGTGGTTCTAGCCACCTGGAAGGCTGAGGCGGAAGGATCGCCTGTACCCAGCAGGTCGAGGGTGCCGTGGCTATGAGTGTGCCACTGCACTCCAGCCTTGGTGACAGAGTGAAACTCTGACTCCAAAAAAAAGAAAAGAAAAGCAAGGATATTATCACCGTAAAAATCAGGAAAGTAATGACCTACCTCTGGGGAGAAGAAAGGGGATAAGATATATGGGAATACCCCTAGGGGTGTCTGGAGTGCTGGTAATGGTCTCTGTCTTGGCCTGTCACATTTATGCTACCTGCTTTTGTCTGTAAATATATTTCACAGTAAAAAGGAAAAACACAAAGTAGCCAAATAAGATAAAAGTAATGTCTATATTCTGCTAAAGCTCTCCACAAAATATAATAATGTATACAACACTGGGTAATTGGGTCTTTCTGTAAGCCTTTGAGAAACTCACTGAGACCAAAGGATTTGTGTAGGTTGCACTTGAAGTGTTTGTTTACAGATGGGTCTTCTTGGTGTGATCAGAAGCAAAAAGAAGCCCAGTGTTCCTTCACCCCAGTTTTAAGGTTTTTTTTCTGTAATACAGCATGATCCTGATTTAAAGCCAACTTGCATTAACAGTAATGCTATGAAATCGTGAACTTCCAGTGTATACCTTACTTATTTTTTTTCTGAGTTGGCGTCTCACTCTGTCACCCACCATCGCCGGAGCCCGGCAGGTCAAGGCTGCGGTGGCCGGGAGCGGCCACGGCACTCCAGTCTGGGTGACAGGGCGAGACTCCAACTCAAAAAAAAAAAAAAAAAAAAAGCCAGGTTGGATGTGGTGGCTCACACCTACAATCCCAGCACTTTGGGAGGTCGAGGTGGGAGGATCGCTTGAGCCTAGGAGCCCCAGACCAGCCTGGACAACATAGCGAGACCGCGTCTCTACAAATAGTCAGCAAATGTCAATGTCCAGCAAACGTTTCCTCTGAAAAGATAAGACTTCAGACTTAGTATGGAAAAAAAGACGTAAAACATCTTCTTAACATTTTCTCCTGACTATATGTGAAAAAAATGTTACTGTTTGAATAGATTGGGTGAAGTAAGACATCAATAACATTAATTTAATTTTAATTTTAAAACAAATGGACGGGGAGGAGACCCTTGAAATTGACGCCGTAATTCCCAGGCCACCCAGCAGGGGGCGCGCCTGGCCGCTCTCGGGACCAAGGGTGGCCGCGTGGGCGTGTCCAGCCGCGGGAGGCGGGATCGCAAGGGTAACATGGGGGGGGAAAGCCTAAAGTTTTAAAACTCCGTGAGACTCAGAGAAGAACGGAGGAGGTGGCGGCCCACCCGCGGGCCCGGCTTCTCGGGTGACCGCGCGAGGGCGGCCGCGTGTGCGGGGTGTCCTGTCCCGCCCACGCGCCCCCCCTTCATGGCAGCTTCGTTCATTCCTCCTGGGGGGTTCGCCGCCCTCCCCGGACTCGCAGGTCGGGGCCCGGGCGCTGCGTAGACTGGGGAGCTCGGGTGTCGGTTGACACCGCGCCTTCAGCAAATAATCCGCCAGAGGCCCACCC
>NW_007260585.1:125136-127631 GCF_000164805.1 Carlito syrichta | reverse complement strand
GCTGGCCCCAGCTTTGTCACCTGTGCAGGTCCCGGGAGAAGGCGTTTAGCTCCTCCCCAGGGACTGAGACGCTTGGCCTGACCAGACCTGTGAGCTCTGGCCGTGTGATTTCCGCAAGCCCGTGGGGAGAAGGACGTGCATTTGCTAAAAATGCCCACATGTGAGCTGTCAGAAAGGTCCGTCTTGGTTCCAAGTGAGAGTCGTTGCTTGCAGGCCGTCTGCATTTTTATTTTCACTGCCGGAGGGCTGGGTTCAAGAGTGGAAAGAGGAATGAAGTTGTCAGAGGGACCCTGATCCTTTTCAACAGCCCAATCCTGATTCCGTTGACCCAGGGATCCCGGGGGGTGGGGAGAAGGGAGAAGGGAAGATTTCGAATCTGTGTGTTCGTGGCCCTGGGTGCCTCGGTGGCTGTCCTTCGCCTCAGGGTGGCGGGGGAGTTTTTTGTATGCTCTGTGGCTTTTAACTCACTCAGGGGGGAAAGAGCTCTGAACCACAAGTCTAGTTTGGGGCTCTGGTTCTGTCTTGCGGAAGGACCCGGGGCAAGTGACTTCATTTCTCTGGGATCTGCTTTCTCTTCTGCAAAAGAGGCAGGGAGGATGTAGGCCGGATCGCCTGAAAAGACTCGTGATCACCCTGAAGGTTACTTTTCTACGGGGTGGCGTTGCCATGGAGGGGTGGGAAGGGGCGCCCAGGCGATGGTGCTTCTGTGTGGGTGGGAGTGGTGAGTCTCAGTGGTGGCTGCATCCATCTTCTGCTTGTCCGCGGTCATTGATACGACTGCCAGCTCACGCCTGGGCAGGAGGGATGGGAGACGGTGGAGCTGGCAGAGTGGGAGCCCTGAAGGGCGTTTCCTGGCCCCGCCTGGTCCATTTCTCTCACTTCCCTCAGGAGCCTGACTGCTTCTTGCCAGTTCCTGAGGAAGCTAGACATTTCTTTCTTTTTCTTTTCTGAGTAGGAGTCTCGCTCTGATGCCCAGGCTGCAGTGCAGTGGCATGATCACGGCCACCGCAGTCTCGACCTGCTGGACTCAGATGATCCCTCCACCTCAGCCTTCCAAGTCGCTGCAACCACAAGCACGTGCCACTACGCCTGGCCGATGTTTTGACTTACTGTAGAGAAGAGATCTTGCCAAGTTGCCCAGGCTGGCCTCGAACTCCTGAGCTCAGGCAGGCTCTCACCTCTGCCTCCCAAATGCTGGGATTACAGGCGTGAGCCACCGCACCTAGCCTTTCTTCTTTCTTTTGTGCATATTTTCTCCCTACTTCCCTTCTCAAACCTCTCCCTGTTCTGAGAATGAGCAAGAAAATGAATGAAGTGGAACTCAAAGCTGACAAATGGTTGTTAGGCTTAAAAAAAAGAAAGGTCTGAGCCTGGCTCGGTGGCTCAGCCTGTAATCTCGCGCTTTGGGAGGCTGAGGTGAATGGATTGCCTGAGCCCGAGGGTTCAAGACCCGCCTGGGCAACTTGGTGAGACCTCATCTCTACAATAAATCAAAAATTAGCCGGGCGTGGTGGTGCACGCCTGTAGTTCCTGTTACTCGGAAGGCTGAGGCGGAAGGATCGCCGGAGCCCAGCAGGTCGAGACTGCGGTGGCCGGGAGCGGCCACTGCACTCCAGTCTGGGCGACAGAGTGAGACTCCAACTCAAAAAAAAAAAAAAAAAAGGTCTGGAGGGTAAAATTTGTGGTTTGCAGATCTATCTAGTGAATATCACTTCATCTTGTTATATCAGAGTTCATTTTGAGCTGTTAGGGTTTTGTTTGTTTGTTTGTCTGAAATCAGTCTCACTCTATTGCCCAGGCTAGAGTGCAGTGGTGCCATCATGGCTTCTGCAGTCTCCACCTGCTGGGCTCAGGCGATCCTTCCACCTCAGCCTTCCCAGTAGCTGAAACTACAGGCATGCACCACCACACTCAGCTAATTTTTTTGATTGAGTGTAGAGACGAGGTCTCACCATGTTGCCCAGGCTGGTCTGGATCTCCTGGGCTCTGGCAAACCTCTCACCCTGGGCTCCCAAAGTGCCGGTATTACAGGCGTAAGCCAACACGCCCAGTATACATCTGTTGGTTAGTTAGTTTGTTTTTTTTTTAATTTTGAAGTTACATAATAGGAACATCACACAAAGAGTTTGCATACTTCGGCACTGACATGTCAAGACATGGAAAAATATATTGGGATTAAGCTGTTGATGTCACGATTTGAAGCAAGCTATACTGATTATAAAGGAAATGGAGTTAACATTATACTGAAATATGACTTTTCTTTTTCCTTTATTTCAATAGTTTTAGGGAGATACAAATGGTCTTTGATCTGGGCTTTAAATGTACCCACCGTCCCCACCTGTGCACATTATACCCTGTAGGTGATGAAATCTGACCTGTTATTTATCTGGCACGCGTGTGCATTGACCACACATTTTTATTTATTTATTTATTTATTTTTTTGAGTTGGAGTCTCACTCCGTCACCCAGACTGGAGTGCAATGGCCGCTCCCGGC
>NW_007260585.1:123974-125059 GCF_000164805.1 Carlito syrichta | reverse complement strand
AGGCAATCCACTCACCTCAGCCTCCCAAAGGCGCAGGATTACGGGCTGAGCCACCGAGCCCCGCTGATCACAAATTTTAAATGACTAAGATATGTCTAACCCTATGAATGCAATCAGTTGAAATTAGAAAACTTAGGTTAACTTGGGAAATACAGTCTATCCGAACAATTACACCTACTAGACTATTTAACTTTTGTCTCTTTTCTGGTCTCCTTTGGTTGCACAAATTGAGTGGTAAAGTCATTCGTTAATTCACTCATTCATTCATCTAACAAGCATCCTAGCAGGCGAAAGAATCCTAAACTCAGAGAAGAAACATTTGCACCCTAACTGACTTTAACTCAATATCTGATGACCTTGGTGAACCCAGATTGAACCACTTGGGTCTCAGATTTCTCACCTGTGGCATGATGGGAGCTGGTCTCCGTTAAGTTCTTCCAGCTTTAAGATTCTAGAATTTTCTAGTTCCAGGCATCAGATATCTGCTGTCAGTACAGTGTGAACTGTACTGGCTTAGGTGGTAGAGGGGAAATCTTCACGAATGAGCAATTTTCAGCCAGGTGCTGTGGCTCACGCCTATAATCCTAGCACTTTGGGAAGCTGAGAGGCAGGAGGATCGCTTGAGCCCACGAGTTCCAGACCAGTCTGGGTAACATAGCAAGAGCATATCTTAAAAAAAAAAAAAAAAAAAAAAAAACCAGGCATGGTGGTACATGTCCCAACTACTCAGGAGACTGAGGCAGAAGAATTGCCTGAGCCCAGGAGGTTGAGGCTGTGGTGAGCTGTGACTGGTGATTGTGCCACTGCATGCCAGTCTGGGCAGCAGAGTGAGACCCTGACTCAAAAAGAAAAAGCACTTTTCTTTCTTGCTTTCAGTCCATTCCAGTGCTTTCAAATCCTGGGGATGGTAAAGATAAGTAATATTTGGTTGTGATAGAACTGAGGATTCTTATACCTCGAGACTGTCCATCAAAGGGACAGGAGTAAGATGCCATGCAGGGTAGGGTGTGGTGAGGTGTAGGGAGCCCCAGCCAGGCTTGGTGGCTCAGCCTGTAATCCCGCGCCTTTGGGAGGCTGAGGTGAGT
>NW_007260585.1:121092-123764 GCF_000164805.1 Carlito syrichta | reverse complement strand
CGGCCACTGCACTCCAGTCTGGGCGACAGAGTAAGACTCCAACTCCAAAAAAAAAAAAAGGTGTAGGGAGCCCCAACATAAGATCAAGGCGGCACCAGAGAGAACCCTTGTACCTGAAGCGTGTAGACGTTTTGCCTTCTGAGTACATCAAACAGCAAGGTCAGAGGTCAGCGGCTCTTCTCAAATGCAAGACGGCAGGAAGGATGACCAAGGGAGGGCGTGGGAACGCCAATGCCCACGTGGACACTGCGTGGCCCTGCTGGACTGTCACCACTCGGTAGCTGGGGCAGTGCTGTTCCAACAACCCATTACCTTAGAGCGGATCTTGGGCTCTTGTGTTCAGACCTCTTCTGAGGCCGACTGTCCCCTGGCTCAGGGCCTGGCATGAACTTGGAGGACTCGGGGATTACGGTAGACCCCGTTGCGTGGCTATTGTGGATGTCCAGCAGGGCAGGAGGAGACTGTGACAGGCGTAAAGAGTAGTCGAGTCTTCCCTCCTTGGCATGCGCCAGGTTCCACGAGCCCACCCTGAATCTTCAGGCTGGAGTGCACGTGAGCCAGTGGGTGTCCATTCCGCCCTGAGTCCCACGAGACAGCCGGGCTGTGAAGCTGAATCCAGCCGAGTGGGAGACCTCAGAGACCTCTCAAGTCGGAGGCTTTTGGACTCCCCCAAACATAACAAGCTTCAAGTTTTTTTGGTTTTTTGTGGGTTTTTTTTGAGTTGGAGTCTCACTCTGTCTACAATAAACAAAAAAAAAAATCACTTGGGCGTGATGGCGTGCCTGTGGTTCTAGTTACTTGGAAGGCTGAGGCAGAAGGATTGCCTGAGCCTAGCAGGTCGAGGCTGCGGTGGCTTTGAGTGTTCCACTGCACTCCAGCTTGGGGGACAGAGTGAGACTTCAACTCTAAAAAAAAAAAGTGAAAATTCTCCCCAAAGTCCTCCTACTCTTTCTCCCTCCCAGTCTTACTCCCTAGGTCAACACTCTGAACAAATTGATGTGTCTCCATCTCAGTGTATATTGTCCCAGCCACTGCCTGTTATCAACAGTACTGCAGTGAATATCCTCATGGTTCATATCTTTGTGAATATACACATTTCAGAAGCACAGATTCCGTGTGTGTGTGTGTGTGTGTGTTCCCTTTCTTTTGTTTTGCTTTGTAGAGATGGGATCTCAGGTGTTGCCCAGGCAGATCTCAAACTCCTGTCCTCAAGCAGTCTTCCCGCCTCTGCCTCCCAAAGTGCTGGGGTTGCAGGCATGAGCCACTGCACTGGTCCTCTTTCCTTTTTCCTTTTTTTTTTTGAGTCAGACTCTCACTCTTCGCCCAGGCTGGAGTGCAGTGGCATGCTCACGGCCACCGCAGCCTCCACCTGCTGGGCTCAGGCTATCTTCTCACCTCAGTTTTCCAAGTAGCTGGAACTACAGACGCACGCCACCACGCCCGGCTAGTTTTTGTGATTTATTGTAGAAATGAGGTCTCATCAAGTTGCCCAGGCTGGTCTCGAACCCCCAGCTTAGGCAATCCTCTCAGCCTCGGCCTCCCAGAGTGCTGGGATTACAGGCTGAATCACTGCACCCGGCCCCTCTTTTCTTTGAAAGAGGATCTTAGACTTGCATTCGCCCTTGAACTCGGCCCTCACTTCTGTGTCAGATCTCTTGGAAAGGTTGGCTGAGAGGAAACCTTCTTGCGTGCTTTTATATTGTTGTGCCTTTATGATGTGGCAACACTAATTCCTATGAAACATTCACCTCCTGGAACCACAATTGTGGCCCCAATAGCAATTGGCTTATTCTGTCCTTCTGATACCACCTATTCCATCAGGCAGAATTTTCTTTCATGCCTGGTCTTGTGGACATCTTTTTCTCATGGAATGGCTGCTGCTGCCACCCAGATGGCCACCAAATAACTGTCATGCTAGTACCTGTTTCTTTCAGATTCCTGTTATTTCTTTTGGGCATGTTTTTGGAGTAGGAGCCTAGATCATTCTAGGACCAGTCTTCCTCCAATCAGTGTATCAAACTTTGTGGTCTTGAGCAAGCCACTTAACTTCTCTGAGAATCCTTTTTTCTTCTTTTGAAAAATGGGGCCAGGCTTGGTGTCTCAGCTTGTAATTCCAGCACTTTAGGAGGCCGAGGTGAGTGGATTGCCTGAGCCTGCGGGTTTGAGACCCACCTGGGGAACTTGGTAAGACCACGTCTCTACAATAAATAAAAAATTAGCCGGGCGTGGTAGCACGTGCCTGTAGTTCCAGCTACTTGGAAGGCTGAAGCGGAAGGATCGCCGGAATCCAGCAGGTTGAGACTGCGGTGGCCAGGAACGGCCACTGCACTCCAGTCTGGGCGACAGAGTGAGACTCCAACTCAAAAAAAAAATAAAGAAAAATGGAGCTATAATAACTTACCTGACAGGATGCAAAGCTGTAGAGACCCCACATCTGTGACTTATCCAATGGAGACTGACCCGCCTTTTCTTTTTCTTTTCTTTTTTTTTTAACCAAGAACAGCTTTGTTATTTGGAATTAATACAGTTGGTATTTTTTTTTTTAGTTGGGGACATTAACACCAAGACTTTTATTTTTTGCAGTTGGAGTCTCACTCCACCACCCAGGCTGGAGTGCAGTGGCATGCTCACGGCCACCACAGTCTCAACCTGCTGGGCTCAGGTGACCCTTC
>NW_007260585.1:115637-121072 GCF_000164805.1 Carlito syrichta | reverse complement strand
GGAACTACAGGCATGCGTCACCATGCCTGGCTAATTTTTTGATTTATTGTAGAGATGAGGCCTCACCAAGTTGCCCAGGCTGGGCTCTAACCCGTGGGCTCAGGCAATCCTCTCACTTCGGCCTCCCAAAGTGCTGGGATTATAGGCGTGAGCCACCACGCCTGGCTCTCAAGGCATATCTTTGAAAGACTCTTTTAAATAAGCCTAGAAGCCGTGGTGGCACATGCCTGTAGTCCCAGCTACTCAGGAGGCGGAGGCAGGAGGATCACTCAAGCCTAGGAGCTCAAGGCTGCAGTGACCCGTGATCGTACCACCGCACTCCAGCCTGGGTGACAGAGACCCTGTCTAAAAAAAAAAAAAAGTAATATGCTAGGAGTTGCAGAAAATAGAACAATTCCATGCCTTCTTGACAGGGCCTGATCTTAGGGAGATGGAGAAACTCACAGTCATCAGAAAAGAAATCCAAACCAGATAAATACCTGCACTTCTGGACTGAGCTCAGGCAGATAAGACACACTGTGGAAAAGGAAAGGAAAAACAGGCACGTTAATTTATTTTTTACAGGCAACTGTGGCTTTAGAAATGATCGAGAGCCTGCAGAATGTACGTCCGGAGAGTGGACTTTTCAGGGTTCCCAGGCTTCAGGGGGTGGGGCCGCCTTTCTTGGACAGTGAGTCTCCTCCTTGCTCTCTGGGAAGGATGGCCATGACTCACCTGGTGAGATATGTTTGCCTTCCTGAGTGTTTTGTCAACAGGAGTGGTTTTATGGGAGTCCCCACCTAGCATGGTGGTCAGTTTGAGCTGGTGGCAGTCTTCTTGAGGACTCCTGTTGTGAGTGTCCGAGTAACGCTTGGCTGCTCTCCCTGGATACAGATATCTCGAGAGGCGGGGGACTGGTAGAAAAGAGGTTTATTTCTGAATTCGAATCCAGGGAGCAGAACCGGGCTCCTGGCCTTTCTAAAATGGTTCTGCTCACCCTTCAAGTCTTATAGCCCAATTTTGTAAGTCCAGGGTTGTTGGTACCTATATGCTGACTGTGTGACTGGTGGCTCATTGTATAGAACTTTAGTCACAGCCGCGTTTCATCAATAATGACATTTATGGTCTGCGTTTCCTGGCACCAGTTACCAGAGATATTTCACAGCTTCTTATCAGTAACACTTGGCAAAAAGGGGGTTCACAGGGCCTAACATCATTTGTTACGACATGTTGGGTTATTTTTTTATTTTTTATTTTTTTTATTTTTTGAGTTGGAGTCTCACTCTGTCGCTCAGACTGGATTGCAGTGGCAAGCTCCAGGTCACCGCAGCCTCAACCTGCTGGGCTCAGGTGATCCTCCCTCCTCAGCCTTCCAAGTAGCTGGAGCTGTAGGCATGTGCCACCACGCCCAGCTAGTTCTTTTATTTATTGTAGAGATGAGGTCTCACCAAGGTGCCCAGACTAGTCTCAAACCCGTGGGCTCAGGGAATCCTCTCATCTCAGTCTCCCAAAGTGCTGGGGCTACAGACGTGTGCCACCATGCCTGACTAATTTTTTGATTTATTATAGAGACGAGATCTCACCATGCTGTTCAGGCTGGTCTTGAGTTCCTGGGCTCAGGCAATTCTCCTGTTTCGGCCTTCCAAAATGCTGGGATTACAGGTGTGAACCACTGTACCTGGCCTGAATATACCTTTTAAATGCTGACCATGGAATCAAAGAGCTGGCAGAAGACTTGAGAAAGTCAATGATTCTTAGTCCTGAAAGGAAAAGTTGGCAGTCAGCCAATCTCCCTTCATTCAGGCAGAATTATACTTAATATTTTCTCAGGTGTTTGTAGGTGAGGCTTGGCAAAGAGCCTCTTTGCACATTCACAAACATGAGCACAACCAGTTCCCAGCACCTGTGACCCAGGGGCAAACTGGTGTCTTAGACTTTTCTGCATTGCTGGTCCTGGCAAGTAAAATGTGAAGCTGCTGACTTTTCTGTTGAAAATTCTTCTTCTTCTTCTTTTTTTTTTTTTTGAGTTTGGGTCCCACTCTGTTGCCCAGGCTGGAGTGCAGTGGCACCATCACGGCTCACTGCAGCCTCAACCTCTTGGGCTCAGGTGATCCTTCTGCCAGTCTCACAAGTAGCTGGGACTGCAGGCATGCTCCACCACACCGGGCTAATTTTTTGATTTTTTTTTTGAGTTGGAGTCTCACTCTGTCACCCAGACTGGAGTGCAGTGGCACACTCCTGGCCACCGCAGCCTCGACCTGCTGGGCTCCGGCGATCCTTCCACCTTAGCCTTCTAAGTAGCCGAAACTACAGGCACATGATACCACGCCCGGCTAATCTTTGACTTATTGTAGAGACGAGGTCTCACCAAGTTGACCGGGTAGGTCTCGAACCCAGGGCTCAGGCAATCCACTTGCCTTGGCCTCCCAAAGTGCTGGGATTACAGACTGAGCCATTGAGCCAGGCCCACTGTGCGATTTCTTTTTTTTTTTTTGAGTTGGAGTCTCACTCTGTCACCCAGACTGGAGTGCAGTGGCCACTCCCAGCCACCGCAGCCTCGATCTGCTGGGCTCCGGCGATCCTTCCGCCTCAGCCTTCCAAGTAGCTGGAACTACAGGCGTGCGCTACCATACCCGGCTGATTTTTTGATTTATTGTAGAGATGAGGTCTCGCCAAGTTGCCCAGGCGGGTCCCGAACCTGCGGGCTCAGGCAATCCACTCACTTCAGCCTCCCAAAGGCGTGGGATTACAGGCTGAGTCACCGAGCCCGGCCACTGTGTGATTTCTATTGAACGGCTATTCTGTTGAACAGGGTTGTGCTTTGAGCAGGTCTGAGCATGGTTCTCACTCTTAAATAGCTGTGAGACTTTGGATACCTTTAGCCTTATCGGCTAACTTCCTACTGGACATTAGGATGCAAAGGCCCTGGGTTTTGGGGCCAGGAATACCTGAATGAGAATCCCAAGTACCACCCCTTACTTCCTAATTGCTCATGAACAAATAAAATCTTCAAGTGCAGTGTTTTCTGTTTTTGTTTTTGAGTTGGAGTCTCGCTCTGTTGCCCAGGCTGGAGTGCTGTGGCATAATTACCTCTCACCACAGCCTTGGCCTCCTGGGCTCAAGCAATCTTCCCATTTCAGCCTCCCAAGTAGCTGGGACTACAGGTGCATGCCACCAGGCCTGGCTAAGTTTTTGTGTGTGTGTGTGGAGATGAGGTCTTGCTATGTTTCCCAGGCTGGTCTTGAACTCCTGTGCTCATGCGATCCTCCCACCTCGGTCTCACAAAGTGCTGGGATTATTGGTGGAAGCCACCACGCCCAGCCTGCAGGATAATACTTCCTATCTTTCAGGGTTGTTTGAAGAGTAAATGAAAATACACATGACCTTGCACTTGGGAAGTTTCCTTCCCTATTTGGTAACAGTTACTTTCGTGGAGGCCAAGGCTGGAAGAATAAACATGACATGCTTGGTCTTCTAAGCCTAGGAGATCAACTTGTTGGAACACAAGAGTGAGATACAAACCTGAACAGACATGCCAAAATGATCATATAAGAAGAGATGAAAGTGAAAAGCTTTGTAGAGAAAGTGTCACTTGACTTGGTTTTAAAGGATGAGTGGAAATTTGATAGAAATAATGGAATGGGCTGGGCTTGGTGGCTCAGCCTGCAATTCCAGCACTTTGGGAAGCAGAGGCGAGTGAATTACCTGAGCCCGTGGGTTCAAGACCCGCCTGGGCAACTTGGCGAGACCTCATCTCTACAATAAATCAAAAAATTATCCAGGTGTGGTAGTGCGTGCCTGTAGTTCCAGCTACTTGCAAGGCTGAGGCAGAAGGATCGCCGGAGCCCAGCAGGTTGAGGCTGTGGTGGCCGCTCCCGGCCACCGCACTCCAGTCTGGGTGACAGAGTGAGACTCCAACTGGAAAAAAAAAAAAAGTATGGGAGAATAATACATACATCTCGGGGACACCGTAGGGTACTCAGATCCTCCCCGTTTAATGTACCCTTTCCCCTACCGCTGTGGGGACATACCCAACCAGAGGTGACATTTCCGGGGGTGACCCTGGCTCAGCTGTTCGGCATAAACAGAATGTCGGTCACTGAAGGCACAGCCCATACCTGATTCATCAGAGAAAGCACACCGTAGCCTCGCGACCGGGCACATAGTAGGTTCTTTGCTTTTTTTTGTTTTGTTTTGTTTTGTTTTTTGAGTTGGGGACCTCATTCTGTTGCCCAGGCTGGAGTGCAGTGGCATGATCATGGCTCTCCACAGCCTTGAATTCCTGGGCTCAAGCGATCCTTCAGCCTCAGCCTCCCAAAGTTTTGGGATTACAGGTGTGAGCCACCATGCCCAGCCTTTTCAATTGCAGTGAAATGCACATTCCATTTCTTGTCTTAACCATTTTAAGTGTACCGTTCAGTTCCTGAATATGTTCCGAATTTTGTGCACCTATCACCACCGTCCATCTCTAGTACTTTTTTTTTAATTGGAGTCTTACTCCATTGCCCAGGCCACAGAGTACAGTGGCACACTCATGGCCACCCTGGCATCAACCCACTGGACTCTGGCGATCCTTCCGCCTTAGCCTTCCAAGTAGTCAGAACTACAGGCACGCGCTACCATGTTCGGCTAATTTTTGATTTATTGTAGAGACGCAGTCGCGCCAAGTTGCACGGGCTGGTCTCGAACCCGCGGGCTCAGGCAATCCCCTCGCCTCGGTCTTCCAAAGTGCTGGGATTACAGGATGAGCCACTGAGCCAGGCCTGTCCATCCTTTTTAAGGCTGAATAATAGTCCATCATCGTATACGCCACATTTTTTTCGTCTGTTCATCCGTTGATGGACAACTTAGGCTGCTTCTCCCTTTTGGCTGTAGTGAGTAATGTGCTGTGAACACCGGTGTACAAATATCGGCTTGGATCCCTGTTTTCAGTAGATGGCCAATAAGCAGTCACTGAATGAATGTTTCTGTCTCCCCCGTTCATTCATTCATTCAGGCCAGAGGCTCACAGATCAGAGGGACCCATGGGAACCAACGAATCCAGGTCTCTATGCTCACAAAATACAAACCCGATCTTAAGTATTTCATGATCTTGAGTATTTAAGACTTCAAGCCGGGCGTGGTGGCTCACCCTGTAATCCCAGCACTTTGGGAGGCCTAGGCAAGAGGATCGCCTGAGCCCAGAAGTTGGAGACCAGCCTGGACAGCATGGCAAGACCTCATCTTTACAGTAAATCAAAAAATTATGCAGGCGTGATGGCGCACGCCTGTAGGACCCGCTACTTGGAGGGTTGGGATGGGAAGATTGCCTGGGCCCAGGAGGTCGAGGCTGCACTGAGCTCCAGCTTGGGTGACAGAGTGAGACCCTGGCTCAAAACAGAAAGCCAGTCTCTCTCTTTTTTTTTTTTTGAGTTGGGGTCTCACTCTGTCGCCCAGGCTGGAGGGCAGTGGCACGC
>NW_007260585.1:111254-115220 GCF_000164805.1 Carlito syrichta | reverse complement strand
GGCTGAAAGCCAATCTCTGAAACACCGGTTGCTACTTAGGCGCTCTGGAGATTGTGGCGTGAGTGGACAGCCTGAGTCACAGCTGCTACTCACCCCATCTCCACCTACCCCGTTTATTCAGTCTTTGCGCTGTGCCTGGCGTCTGGGTGTCTTGTGTATTTCATCGCCATCTCATTTTCCGAAGTAGGTATTATCTGGTCCTCCTTTTCCCTATGAGCCTGGGACAGGTCGGGATTTAACCGGATTCCAGACTGCCCGTGTGTACACTGGGCTCAGGAGGGGCGAAGAAACCACACGATCTCTGCTCACACACCCCAGTCCCGCAGGGCGCTCCCTCCCCCTCCGACAGACTGAGCTGTGGGGGTGTTGGAGTCATTTGATCAGGTCTGAAAGGAGAAGAAAACATGCCAAGAACAAAAGAACGTTAATAAAAGGAAAAACAAGCCCGGCCCTCCTGGGTGAGTTTGCCACAGGGCAACAAAAGCCTTTATAAGTTACTGTGACTCAGAGGTGCAGAGGTGACATGGCAGAGCAGTGAATCAGTTCCGCTGATCACCGGGCTTGAACCGCTTTATTAGTGGAGGTTAAAACTCTGACTTACGACACTCCAAGCATCAAAAATCTCATACTTGACGGGCTGGGGGAGGCTTCGGTTTGTTACTTTCATCATGGTTTTTCTCCCACTAGTGCAGCTCATAAATTGAAAAAAAAAATTAAGTCCCTTTCTCTTTGCTCTCTTTTTCTTTAGAGACGGTCTCATTCTGTCACCCAGGTTGGAGTGCAGTGGCACGATCACCACTCAACACAACCTCGACTTCTTGGGCTCAGCCTTGGCTTCCCAAGTAGCTGGGACTACAAGCATGTGCCACCATGCCCAACTAATTTTTATCTTTTTTTTTTTTTTTTGAGTTGCAATCTCGCTCTGTCACCCAGACTAGAGTGCAGTGGCACGCTCCCATCCACCACAGCCTCAACCTGCTGGTCTCCAGGGATCCTTCCACCTCAGCCTTCCAAGTAGCTGGAACTACAGGCGTGCGCTACCACGCCCAGCTAATTTTTTGATTTATGGTAGAGATGAGGCCTTGGCAAGTTGCCTGGGTGGGTCTCGAACCCGCAGGTTCAGGCAGTCCACTCGCCTCGGCCTCCCAAAGTGCGGGGATTACAGACTGAGCCACTGAGCCCGGCCTGATTTTTATCTTTTTTGTAGAGATGGGAGTCTCGCTATGTTGCCCAGGCTGGTCTCAGAATTCCTGGGCTCAAACGATCCTCTTGCCTCGGCCTCCCGGAGTGCTGAGATTACGGGCTTGAGCCACCACACCTGACCTCATTCTTTAAATAAGTAAAATAAAGCATTGTGCTGGTGCTTACCCATTTCACTATCAAAATTCACTATCTGGACACGCCCTGTTGTTCCCTCCCCTCTTTTGCTGCTCAGTCCTGCTTCCAAGCATGAATCCCGGCTCAGCTCTGTGTGGAGGGGGGAGGACAAGATTTGGCCCTGCCCACATGCAGTTTACAGTCTAAGCTGGAAATCGAGTCAGAGCTCGGTGGGTGAAGAGTGCAGTGAACTTAAACACCTAGAAGGAGGCATTATTATCTGCACGTTATGTTGGTGATGAGTGCTTATGAGCTGTGAAGTGCTGTGTTAAGTACTCCACATGTACTTTCTTATTTAATTTTAATTTACTCTTATTTTCTCACCAAAATAAAGGGAAACGAAGTCTACATTGAAGAAAACAAGCCTTTGCATAGGGTGGGTTCAGTACCTTGCTCAAGGTCTCAGCAGGTGACAGGCGGAGCTGGGACACGGATGCCCACCGGCCGAGGCTGGACCACCTCCGTGCTGTGCCTTGCTCGGTGCCAAGTTCTTGGTCTTGGCTGCACCCACACTGGGCCCGTCCTGTGCTCATAGATGTGGACTTGGCTCAGATCCTGTATGGCTGGCCATCAGGCCCTATTTTTTACTCACCGTACTTTCTGGGACAAAGCAGCCCTGAGGGCATCTGCTCTGACCATGCCAGGACCTGGGGCATTCATTGGTATCCTGGGGCTGGACACTGCTGGCCTCAGAGGCCTTGTTTGGGACTCCAAATGCCCTCTCGTTTGTCCCAGGGTGCTGGGCATATGATGACTTCCCATGTGGGATATCCACTGGAGAAGGGACCAGGGAGGCCACCTTACGGTCTAGAAAACTCTTTCATGGGGCCGGGTGCTCACCCCTGTAATCCCAGCACTTTGAGAGGCCGAGGCGGGGGGACTGCTTGAGCCCAGGAGTTTGAGACCAACTGGGCAACACAATGAAACCTCAACTCTACAAAACAATAAAAAATTAGCTGAAATGGGTGGTGCACGCCTGTAGTCCCAGCTACTTGGGAGGCTGAGGTAGAAGATTGCCTGAGTCTGGGAGGTCAAGTCTGCAATGAGCCTTGATTGTGCCACTGCACTCTAGCTTAGGGGACAGAGTGAGACCTTGACTCCAAAAAAAAAAAAAAGAGAAAGTCCTTTCTGGGGTTTGATCTCATTTGTTCTCTACAACAACACGAGGTGCTAAAGGCAGGCATTTTTACCCATTGGGCAGATAAGGATATTGAGACTTAGAGATATCGAGGTGCCAAAGCCATATAGTCAGGAAAACGTAGGGAAGGACCAGTATTTGGGTCTTGGGACGCATGGTCCCATGTGCTTCCTACTGCCTTGTGCATGGCTGGATTTCTTTGTGCCTGGCATCTCTCTCTGTCTCTCTCCCAGGTGCCTCTGAGAAACCGAACAACCCACAGACATTCCTGGCTCCCAGCTGTCCTTCAGACCCTTCAACAAGCGCAGCTCACACAGAACCCAGAGATTAAAGCCATTCACTGTATAGGAAGGGGGTTGGGGGAAGCGAATTAAAACTGCTGACTGGGTCGGGCGCAGCGGCTCACGCCTGTAATCCCAGCACTTTAGGCGGCCAAGGCAGGAGGACTGCTTGAGCCCAGGAGTTTGAGACCAAACTGGGCAACACAGCGAGACCTCATCTCTGCACCAAAAAATAAAAAATTAGCCGTGTGTGGTGGTGCACACCGGTAGTCACAGCTGCTTGGAAGGCTGAGGCAGAAGGATCGCCTGAGCCCAGGAAGTTGAGGCCATGATGAGCTCTGACCGTGCCTGGGCAATAGAGTGAGACCCCAACTTAAATAGAAAAACCAAAGGAAAAAAAACTGCTGGCAATGGCCAAAATCTCATTTAAAGAGATTGTTAATTAGGGGGTGCCAGGGCCTGGGACTGAGAGGAAATTCGGCTGAAAGTTTTTTGCCTGGGAGGGCGAAGATCTAATTTCCAAGATTTTGACTCAGCGTTCCGCACCATTTGTTTTCAAGATTCTTTTATGTGACACTTTTATTTTCTCTTGATACCATCTCTTGGGGCAGAGGGCTGGGTTCTCCTCTTGCCTACTTGATGGAAGCAGTTGATAATTCTGGTGTTTTTCTTTTTTTCTTTTGTAGAGTCTGGGCCAAGCTTTATCACCCAGGCTGGCGGTGGTATAGTCATAACTCACTGTAGCCTCCAAACTCTTGGCCTCAGTCTCCCGAGTGTCTGGGACCACAGGAGTGCACCACCGTGTCCTGCTCATATTTCTTTTCTTTTTTTGGGCGTAGGAATAAGTAGAGACAGGATCTCGCTAAGTTATCCAGACTGGCCTGGAACTCCCGGCGAGGGTGACAGGCGCGAGCCACCGTGCCTGGCTCTGATCGCTCTGATTCTAACCCAGTACTGTGTCCTGGACGCCTTATGTGTTCTCATCTGACCCCTGCTGCCTCTCTGCCAGGTGAGCTTTTTCTTTTTCTTTTTTTTTTTTGAGTTGGAGTCTCACTGTCGCCCAGACTGGAGTGCAGTGGCCGCTCCCGGCCACCGCAGCCTCGGCCTGCTAGGCTCCGGCGATCCTTCCGCCTCAGCCTTCCAAGTAGCTGGAACTACAGGCGCATGCCA
>NW_007260585.1:99385-111026 GCF_000164805.1 Carlito syrichta | reverse complement strand
GAGATGAGGTCTTGCCTGCCCAGGCGGGTCTCGAACCCGCAGGCTCAGGCAATCCACTCACCTCAGCCTCCCAAAGGCGCGGGATTACAGGTGAGCCACCGAGCCCGACTCAGGTGAGGTTTTTCATCCTGTGTTTACAGGACACTCAGGTCCTGGAGTCCCCAAAGCCCGCTGAGTTTGAAGTGAGTTTGCTGAGAACCGGCCTTAATTCGTTCTCTAGCAAATGATGTCTCAGGACACGCTAGTCGGAAGCCAGAGAGTTTAAGAACCTGGGAGCCAGAATGCCTACGTTCACGTTCTGACTTTGACCTTGGACACACCACTTAACTTTATTGTGCCTTCAATAAAGATAATAACAATGCTAGATAACATCTACAAAGCCCTTAGAAGAGTGCCTGGCAGATGTGAAGCCCTACAGTAGCTGTTATTCCTGGGCATTAGATACCAATTTTTTTTTTTTTTTGAGTGAAAGTCTCACTGTCACCCAGGCTGGAGTACAGTGGCATGCTCCCAGCCACCGCAGCCTCGACCTACTGGGCTCCGGCGATCCTTCCACCTCAGCCTTCCGTGTAGCTGGAACTACAGGCACGCGCCCCCACACCCGGCTAATTTTTTGATTTTTCTTAGAGATGAGGTCTCGCCAAGTTCCCTAGGCTGGTCTCGAACCCCTGGGCTCAAGCAATCCTCTCACTTCAGCCTCCCAGAGTGCTGGGATTACAGACACGAGCACTGCGCCCAGCAGATGCCAATTTTTACTAATGAAGAAATCGAAGTGTGAAAAGGTGTAGCCGGCACCTCAAGGCCACCCAGCTAGCTGGTAAGGGCTGAAAAAGTGGCAGGTCACCCGGCACCCACAGCCTGTAGGAGTGGTGAAGACAGGTTTGGAAACAAGCCAGACTCAGAGCTGAAGCTACTGGCTCTGCAGCCTTGGGCAAGTCTGTTAACATCCCAGGATCTCCGTTTCCTCATCTGTAAAATGGGGATACTCATACCTCCCTTGTAAGGCCTAGACTTAAGTGTGTCCACGCGCCTGGCAGAGCCAATTCAGGGGCCTGGGTCTCCCCCATGCCCCCTCGCTGACAGCCCTGGGGCCGCTGGCAGAATGGGACACGCCCAGGATCAGCTCTTGGGAAGCAGGTTGTGTTGAGTCTCTGCAATGGCCTGGGCTTCACTGTGGCTTTGGGCTTGATCTGAGAGCTTGTATGTCAGGCAGGGGGTCTCCGGAGGCCACTGGGACACTGGGTGCGGGAAGGGGCGGTCCCCCAGCCTGCTTTTCCCCAGGCACTCCTGCTTATCTGCGATATCAGTGACTTTCAGAAATGTACAAACAGCCCCACAGCTGCTGGCCCCGAATTCCTTTCTTCTAGAACCCGTTTGACAACATCCTTCCGGGGCAATGGGGCGGAGCGTTGGGGCTGCTGGGACTGGAAGGCCCAAGGCAGTGGGGGACATTGCTTCAGAAAGGTCCACCCCATGCGCCATGCGTCTGCCAAGTCCCCTGTCCCCAGGGCTGAGGCCTTCCCAGAGCCTTCTCTGCCCCTAGTTACTGTGTGAATTACCTCAGGGGCCCCGAATGGAGTCTGTTTGGAGGATTGTTCCACCAGGGCTATCCCTTGCCTCACGGGCCACCTCCTCGGGTCGCCCCTCCTCTGGTCACTGGGGACCTGTCCTCTAGGATGCCACAGCCTGGCAACCTCCAGGGCATGCAAGGGGGCTGCCCTGGTGCAGTACTAAGAAATAATCAAATAGCCTCTGTGTGTTTAGTGCTTCCTGTGTGCCAGGCTTAGTGCTGAGCACAATGTATTCATTCTCTCTCTCTCTCTTTTTTTTTTTAGATTAGAAAATATAGTTTATTTAAAAAGCAAATTGGAAAGAGTGAAAGAGGAGATTCACCTCCCCAAGGTAGGGAGGGGGCCAAAGCTTAAGAAAACATGGCCTGGCCATAGCTCAAAGAGCACATGGCCACACCATAGCTCTGCAAAACAATGGCTTTTTTTTTTTGGAGTCAGAATCTTACTGTTGCCCAGGCTGGAGTGCAGTGGCACACTCATGGCTACCGCAGCCTTGATCTCCTGGGCTCAGGCTATCCTTCCACTTCAGCCTTTCAAGCAGCTGGAACTACAGGCGTGCACCACCATGCCTGGCTAATTTTTTGATTTATTGTAGAGACGCAGTCTCACCAATCTGCCCAGGCTGGTCTTGAACCCCTGGGCTCAGGCAATCCTATTGCTTCTGCCTCCCAAAGTGCTAGGATCGCAGATGTGAGCCACCGTGTCCAGCCATTTTTTATTTTTTTATTTTTTGAGGTGGAGTCTCACTCTGTCACCCAGGCTGGAGTGCAGTGGCACACTCACGGCCACCGCAGCCTCGACCTACTGGGCTCCGGTGATCCTTTCGCCTCAGCCTGCTGAGTAGCCGGAACTACAGGCACGCGCTACCAGATCTGGCTAATTTTTGATGTATTGTAGAGATGAGATCTCGCCAAGTTGCCCCAGTGGGTCTCAAACCCGCAGGCTCAGGCAATTCACTCACCTTGGCCTCCCAGAGTGCTGGGATTACAGGCTGAGCCACCGAACCCGGCCTTGTTGTTTTTGAGTTGGGGTTTTACCCTATTACCCAGGTCAGAGTGCTGTGGCATGATCGTGGCGCACCGCAGCCTTGACCTCCTGGACAGGTGATCCTCCTGCCTCAGCCTCCTGAGTAGCTGGGACTACCAGTGTGCGCCATCATACCCTGCTAAACTTTTTCTTTTTTGTAGAGATGAGGTCTGGCTGTGTTTCCTAGGCTGGTCTCGAACTCCTGGACTCAAGCAGCCCTCCCACCTTGGCCTGTCCAAGTGTTGGGATTTAGCCATGAGCCACCACATCTGGCCTCATTTTTTTTTTTGAGTTGGAGTCTCACTCGGTCACCCAGACTGGAGTACAGTGGCCGCTTCTGGCCACCGCAGCCTCGCCTGCTGGGCTCCGGCGATCCTTCCACCTCAGCCTTACGAGTAGCCGGAGTTAGAGGCGTGCACTACCACGCCCGGCTGATATTTTTTAAAATTTATTGTAGAGATGAGGTCTCGCTGCCCAGGCGGGTCTCGAACCCGCGGGCTCAGGCACTCCACTCACCTCAGCCTCCCAAAGGTGCGGGATTACAGGCTGAGCCACCGGGCCCGGCTCATTTTTTTTTTAATTAAAAAAAATTTTTTTTTTTTGTAGAGGCAGAGATCTCTCTGTATTGCCCAGGCTGGTCTGGAACTCCTAGCCTCCAGCGATCCTCCCACCTTGGCCTCCCAAAGTGCTGGTATTACAGTCGTGAGCCATCACATCCAGCCCTCATTCTCTCATTTAATCATTGAATCAACCCTAGTAATAGTACCTACATGAACTTATGAAGTTCAATTTATGCAAGCCATGGAGATGGTATGATGCAGTAAGCACGCTAGAGAGTAACAATATGAATCAAATATAAGCCCAACCCTCAGGGAGTCACTATCTGCTCGCATTCAACTTTGGAAACTGCTCTGTGTCTCTGCTAGACTTTGAATCCCAGCTCCTGCTGCATGACTTCTCATACGTTGCTTCACCTCTCTTGTCTTGTCTTCCTCTTCTGTAACTGGTGATGACCCTGTTGGAACTTACCTCTTAAGTTGAGAGTGTGAAGATTGAAGGAATCCAGGGGAAACCCTGGGGACAGTGTCAGAGCCCTCAATAAATATTTCCCACGTATGCAGAGGATTCGAGGGCTCGTGAGATTTCAGGCAAAATAGCGGATGATTTTGGATGTGCCTCTGTTTCTCAGAAGAAAAGAGCCATGACCTGGTGACCCAGAAAAGATGAAGTCGAGGTCAAGTGTAGACTCATGGCTGAAACTTAGGGATCTGGTTGACCTACTTTGCCTCCCAAAGGGCCATGTTCCTTAGGGAGCCTTCATAAGTGGCACCACCACTTTTCCTGAGGCCGTTTCAGTAAGACATAGCCATCTAACCGTTCGGGACTCAGGGCGCTTTCCAAGGCTCGGGGACTGCAGGAACTGGGGGAACACTCAGAGATGCTCTCGTGTGAATTCAGCACACAAGGAGCTCAGAACTTGGTGACTGAGCCTTGTGTTTTCCCAAGATACCCCTGGGAGTCACAGAGGATCGACTGATTTGGAAGTCTAGGCAGACGCACAGGGCCAACACCTGTCCTTTTTGCTGCAGGGTGATTGCCATCAGCGAGATGCTGAGTTTGGAAGCTTTTAAGTTGTATGTGGTTTTACTTCCATGGGCGACTGGAGTTATTGGTTAGATTAGTCAGGGTTCTCCAGAGAAACAGAACTAAGAGGAGTGTGTGTGTGTGTGTGTGTGTGTGTGTGTGTGTGTGTGTGTGTGTGTGTGTGTGTGGAGAGAGAGAGAGAAGAAGACAGAGAGATCTATTTTAAGGAGTTGGCCCCATGCGATCGAAGGGGTTGGCAAGCTTGCAATCTGTGGGGTGGACAGTTAGGTCAGAGTTGATGCTGTCGTCTTGAGTTTGAAATCTGTAGTGAAGCCAACAGGCTGCAAACTCAGGCAGGGTCTATACATTACTGTCTTGAAGCAAAATGTCTTCTCTGGGAAATCTCAGTTTTTGCTCTTAAGACCTTCAACGGGCCAGACACAGTGGCTCGCTCCTGTAATCCCAGCACTTTGGGAGGCAGAGGCTAGAGGATTGCCTGAGCTGAGGGTTTCAAGACCAGCCTGGGCAACTTGGCGAGACCTCGTCTCTGCAAGAACCAAAAAATTAGCCGGGCGTGGTGGTACACGCCTGTAGTTCCAGATACTTGGAAGGCTGCGGTGGAAGGATTGCCTGAGCCCAGCTGGTCGAGGCTGTGGTGGCCATGAGCGTGCCACTGCACTCCAGCCTTGGCAAAAGAGTGAGACTCTGACTCAAAAAAAGAAGACCTTTAACTGGGCCAGGTGTGGTGGCTCATGCCTGTAATACCAACACTTTGGGAGGCTGAGGCGGGAGGATTACTTGAAGCCAGGAGTTTGAGACCAACTTGGGCAGCATGATGAGACCCTTTCTCTACAAACATTTTTTAAAAATTAGTCGAGTGTGGTGACATGTGCCTGTAGTCCCAGCTACTTGGGAGACTGAGGTGGGAGGATTTCTTCAGCCTAGGAGTTTGAGGCTGTGGTCAGCCAGCATTGTGCCACTGCACTCTAACCTGGGTGACAAAGTGAGATCCTGTCTCTAAATAAAAAGAAGAGAAAAAAAGGCCTTCATCTGTTCAGATGAGAACCGTCTACGTTGTGAAGGGTAATTGACCTTCCTTAAAGTCAACTTTAATGTGAAACCCATCTACAAAACACTTTGCCAGCAACCTCTAGGCTAGCGTTTGACCACACAACTGGGTACCACAGCCCAGCCAGCTTGGCATAAAAGGAACCATCGCAGCCGAACACTCTCATCAGCAGGACAGGCCAGTCTCAGGAGTCCTGGGGTCCCTTTCCATAAGGGCCCGGCATGCTGGCTGGTAGGCAAACAGCTAAGGAAAAGGGCGAGGTGGCTTGGCTGCTTGGTCTCCTCAGGGAAATCTATTATTTGGAGGCTGGCATCGGGGTTAGTGAGTGCAGGGCTGACCTTCCCAGAGCTCAGAGAAGCAGGCTTGACTAATCAGAAAACAGGAAACGTCTGAAAGAATGCCTGGAGCCTTGGGCCGGAGTGGGCTCTGTGTTTGAGTCAGTTGTTATGTTCTGGGTGGAAGGTATTGAATTCCTTTCCATAGGAAGAAATAGTCATCTTGATAGAATTAGTGACAGGAGCCATGCATGGAGGGTGGGGGCATAGGTGGTGTGGAGAGAGTTTCCTGTAATTTAACCTGATGTCTGGCACCTGCAACTTGGACCAAAAAAATAAAATAAAATAAAAGGGGTAGAATGAAATAATTGAATAATATAAATGTGTGACTCTGTGGCTGCTTATAAGAAAAAAAATGTATCTCTTTTTTTTTACCTGCCCTGTTTATGTGTGAGATTTATAAATTTCCAATTAAATGTGCTATGTACATATTTTGATAAAAATCAGAGCCTTGGATTGGCAGTGACTCACACCTGTAATCTCACACTTTGGGAGGCTGAAGTGGAAGGATTGCTTCAGGTCAGGAGTTCAAGAGCAGCCTGGGCAACACAGAGAAAACTTATCTAAAAAAAAAAATTAACCAGATATAGTGGCATGCACTTGTAGTCCCAGCTACTCAGGAGGCTGAGGCAGGAGGATCACTTGAGCCCAGGACGTTGAGGCTGCAGCGAGCTGTGATCGCACCACTGTACTCCAGCCTGGGTGACAGAGTGACACTCTATCTCAAAAAAAGAAAAAATCAGAACCTCCTTCTTGGAAGAGATTGAGCTGGATTTCTCCAGGAGGGTAGAACCCAATGCCAGCTGCTCAAATTTTTCCTTATAGCTATGGAGAGAGGAAGATGCAGTGGTTATGTGCATGGGCTCAGGCGTCAGTCCAGACCTGGTGAGAGGGCTTCTTCCTAGCTCTGTGATCTTGGGCAGGTTACCAAACCATTCTGAGCTATCTTTGCTTACCGGCCATGGAAGATAGCAACAGTGCCCACCTCATAGGACTTCACGAAATGGCACAAGCCAAGGACTTGGCAATGCCCAAATGCAGTCATGCTCTCTAAAAGGCAGTGCCCTTCCTATCAGCATCCTGCACCAAGTGCCGGGAACTGCTGGAATATTCCACTCGAATGACTCCACCTGGTCTGTGGTCAGCTGGTGTCTACTTGGACTGAACCGTTCACTCCCCTAACGCACAACTGAATCACGTGTTCGGGAACATACATTGGGACAGCTGTGGGCAACTTGGTTTCCCTCACTGGATGAAGAACTTTTTGAAGTTATAAAATCCAGTTTCTGGTCCCAGCACCGTGGCTCAGTGCTGTAATCCCAGCACTTTGGGAGGCCGAGGCAGGAGGATCTCTTGAGTCCTGGATTTTGAGACCAGACTGGGCAACATAGTGAGACCTCTTCTGTACAAAATTAAAAAAAAAAAAATAGCCGGGCATGGTGGTGTACACCTGTAGTCCCAGCTACTTGGGAGGTTGAGATAAGAGGATCGCCTGAGCCCTGGAGTTTGAAGCTGCGGTGAGCCGTGGTTGTGCCACTGCACTCCAGCCTGAGTGACAGAGTAAGACTCCAACTCAGAAAAAAAATCCAGTTTCTAATACCCTTTTCCCTTAAGTGTTCACAGCGGCCTGATGGAGCTTAGTCTGGTATTCAAGGCCTCACGGGGTGACCATAACCTTCCCATGCAGCCCAATTGCCCCTGACCCCCTCCATAACCCTTGATTCCAGCCGACTGGGCCATGCAGTGTCTCCGACCCGCCCACCCTATCGCCTCTACCTGGAGCGAGCTTTTCTTCCCAGCTCAGCCTCTGGTCCCCTGCGAGGCATTACCTGCACACACAACCTGATGTCACCTTTCTGTCCTCTGGATTTGCATTTGCCTCCGCATCTCTCTGATGGCAGCTGAAGTCCTTTCCATATCAGTCACCTCTGGCCACATCTACCTACCCACTAGAGCACCTGCGAGCAGAAATCACATCTTGGATATTTCTGGGGCTCCCGTGATGCCCAGATCCATCCTGGCAAGCAAAGTATTGGCTGGATGGAAGGATGGTGGAACCCGTTAAAGCTTGCGGAAGGACTCACTGGCGAGCCATTTCTCTGGGCTGTGCTGGGTGGTCCCTTGGCCTAAGCATCCCCCTCTTACAGGAGGGAGCTGATGAGAATGAAGCAGACAAGGGCATGGTGTGGCTTTTTGCTATTTGGTGGAGACAAATATAAATACTTGTTTGGGCCGAGTGCGGTGACCTGTAATGCCAGCACTTTTGGAGGCTGAGATGGGAGGATCGCTTGAGCCCAGTAGTTCAAAACCAGGCTAGGCAAAACAGCAAGACCTCATCTCTACAACAATTATAAATAAATAAGCCGGGCGCGGTGTCTCAGTCCTGTAATCCCAGCTCTTTGGGAGGCAGAGGCAAGAGGATTGCCTGAGCCCAGGGGTTCGGGACCAGCCTGGGCAACTTAGAGAGACTTCGTCTCCACAATAAATAAAAAAATTAGCTGGGTGTGTTTGTGTGTGCCTGTAGTTCCAGTTACTTGGAAGGCTGAGGTGAAAGGATCGTCTGAGCCCAGCAGGTCGAGGCTGTGGTAGCCATGAGCATGCCACCCAATGAATAAATGAATAAATGAATGAATAAATAATAAGCCAGGCGTGGTGGTGACCACCCGTAGTCCCAGCTACTCGGGAGCTGAGGTAGAGGTCATGGCTGTGGTGAACTGTGACCCTGACTTAAAACAAAACGTGTGTGTGTGTGTGTGTGTGTGTGTGTGTGTGTGTGTGTGTGTGTGTGTGTGTATTTATTTGGTTCCTCCATTCAGTAGCCTATAAGCTACATTTGTGGAACTTTTTTTAGACCTGAAGCGATCCTACACTCTTGTTTCCTGTTACTGGCACATAGTGGGTGCTTAATAAGTGTTTGTGAGTGAATGAATGAACAAGTGAATCTTTTCACACTCTCCAGCTGCTAACTCTGGAACAATCCTGTCTCTCCTGGGGACAGAGAGGGTCAGAAGTACCAGACTTGACATCAGGAGAGTCACATGCATATCTTCCTTGTACTCTTGTTTGCTAGGTCACCAACCGGGCTTGGGACTCGTTTCAAGTTAACAAGTGGTGGCTTTTTCTGCAGCCTCCCTGGAGCCCTATCCCTGCTTGGAGTCTTGGGGACTTAGAGGCTGGAATTTTGTTTCCATGCCATCCTGCAGTGCCCCAAATCCTATTCTAAGCCCTGGTGCCCAGTTTCTATAAATTATTTTCTGCCTTCTCCCTCTTGGAGACTTCTTGGAATTACCTATCTTCTCTCACTTCATGACTCAGTTCTCCACTGACCAAGCCCTGGTTATGGCCGTGGGGGTAGTGTGAGGTGGATGGAGATTGCTGGTACCATTTCATTTTTGTTTTATTAAAAATTGTTATTCTTTTTTAAGATGGGATCTTGCTATGTTGCCCTGACGGCCTTGAAATCCTGGGCTCAGGAGATCCTCCCGCCTCAGCCTCCCAAAGTCCTGGGATTACAGGCATGAGCCACCATGCCTGGCCTCATGCTTGTTGAGTGCAGGAATTCCTAACCTAACCTTTTCCAAGATCACTAACTCATTTGAGAATCTGGTGAGAACAATAAGCTCTTTCCCCAAAAGACTCAGAGGTCATCTTTTTGTGTACTCGAACAAATGATCTTAGCGATTTGCAGAATGCCCTGAAACTGGACCATGGCTTCCCTGTGGACATGGCCCAAGATGCCAAGCTCCCCTCCACATGTTACACGTATGTATGCATCTTCTTTTTTTTTTTTTTTGAGTCAGAGTCTCACTCTGTTGTCCAGGCTGGAGTGCAGCGGCACGCTCACGGCCACCGCAGCTTTGACTTGCTGGGCTCAGGTGATCCTTCTGCCTCAGCCTTCCAGGTAGCTGGGACCACAGCCATGTGCCACCACGCCCGGCTGATTTTTTGATTTATTGTAGAGATGAGGTCTCGCCATGTTGCTCAGGCTGGTCTTGAACCCCTGAGCTCCGGTCATCTTCTCGCCTCTGCCTCCCAAAGTGCTGGGATGACAGGCGTGAGCCACCGCTCTCCCAGAAGTATATTTATTCAAACCCTGCCATATCCTAATAAAGATCAAAGACCTGACTCTTCAAAGATACAAATCATCTTTATCCAGCGTTTCCTACAGCATCCACTGAGGCACTGCACCGTGGTGGCAAACATACACCCGGGTTCTGGTGCCCGAGAGATGTGAGTTCACAATCTGGTTCTGCTTCCTACCTGGTGTGTGATCTCAGGCAGGTTAACTAACTTCTCTCAGTTTTCCAGGCTGTAGAATAGTATGACAATGTTGACCTTGAAGGATCATTGCAATGTTAGAGAAACTGTGTAGCCAATGATGGACTGGCGCCAACACATGATTTTTTTTTTTTTTTTTTGAGTTGGAGTCTCACTCTGTCATCCAGGCTGGAGTGCAGTGGCACGTTCCTGGCCACCGCAGCCTCAACCTGCTGGGATCCCGCGATCCTTCCGCTTCACCTTCCAAGTAGCTGGAACTACAGGCACATGATACACCACGCCCAGCTAATTTTTGATTTATTATAGAGATGAGGTCTCGTCAAGTCGCCCGGGTGGGTCTCGAACCCTCAGGCTCAGGCAATCCACTCACCTTGACCTCCCAAAGGGCTGGGATGACAGGCTGAGCCCCCGAGCCCAGCTAACACATGATTATTTAAAGGAAGTGCTAGAAGCCATTTCCTTCAGTTCCTTTTTTTTTTTTTTTTGTGGTGGTCTCACTTTGTTGCCCAGGCTGGAGTGCAGTAGGACCACCACTCCACAGCCTCGGCCTCTTGAGCTCAAGTGGTCCTTTTGCCTGGCTAAGTTTTTGATTTTTTTTAACAGAGACAATATGTTTCTGGGTTGCCCAGGCTGGTCTCGAACTTATGGGCTTAAGAGACCCCTCCCGGCTTGGCCTCCTACAGTGCTGGGATTGCATGAGCCACCGGTCCCTTCCGCTTCCATTTCAGTTTAAAGCCCTTTGCCTGGCTCCTCTGTCTCTCAAGAATACTTCCTTGTACTGTAAACGGAGAGGAAGAGTGAGAATTTATGCCAGGGAGGGTAGGTGGGGTCACCTTGGGAGTGTGGGAGGGGAGTTTCAGGCCAGCTTCTTGGAAACGTCAGAATCAGACCCAGTGGGGGGGCCCGTGGAAAAGCCACAGGCAGGTCTGGACACGAGCCGATGAGTACAACCTCGCGAGGCTTAGAGGGGAGACTGATCGACCGGTGTGATGCCCACTCAAGTGGGAAAGTGAATGTGTAGGAGAGCGAGGGCCGTGACTCACGACCTTGCTATTCTGAGGTCTTGGGAGAATGGGTGGTTCGTCCCAAGCCAGCTATGTGCTGGGAGCCCAAGCGATGTGACATTCAGCTAACAAAACCCGCTGCCTCCTACGTTTCACGGCGACAGAGAAGGAGCAGTGACCGAGGATTGATTCAGAGTGTGGCCACTGATGTGACTGCCCGGGTCCAAATCCTAGCCCTGCCACTTACCAATGGCAGGGCTAGTGACCTAATATTGTACTTAACTTCTCAGTTTCCTTAGCTGTGGAAGGGTGATGAAGATAGTACTATCCTGGCCAGGCATGTGGTGGCTCATGCCTGTAATCCTAGCACTTTGGGAGGAGGGAGGATTGCTTGAGGCCAGGAGTTTGTGAGCAGCCTGAGCAACATAGCCAGACCCTGTTTCTCAAAAACTAAAAAAATTAGTCGGGTGTGGTGGTTCGAGTCTGTAGTCCCAGCTACTTGGGAGGCTGAAGTGGGAGGATCGCTTGAGCCCAGAAGGTTGAGGCTGCAGTGAGCCGTGATTATGCCACTGTACTCTAGACTCGGCAACAGAGTGAGACCCTGTCACTTAAAAAAAAGAAAAAGAAAAAGAGGCTGGGCACGATGATTCACACCTGTAATCCCAGGACTTTGGGAGGTGAAGGTGAGAGGATTGCCTGAGTCCAGGGGTTTGAGACCAGCCTGAGCAACTTGGCGAGACCTCGTCTCTACAATAAGTCAAAAAATTAGCTGGG
>NW_007260585.1:90362-99365 GCF_000164805.1 Carlito syrichta | reverse complement strand
CAGCAGGTCGAGGCTGTGGTGGCCATGAGCATGCCACTGCACTCCAGCCTGGGTGACAGAGTGAGACTCTAACTCAAAAAAAAGAAAAAGAAAATAGTAATATATACCTTCCAGGGTTTTTAAGGAGATTAGATAATGCTTACAAAGCATTTTGTATTCAAAGATGAGCTTTTCTTTGGGTGTTTGGGAACTTTGGGACCAAAAGAAGCTTCTGCCCTTTGAACTTTGCTCTGAGAACTTGAAGTATTGTCTGGATTTACTTGTGTACATATCGAGGCAAGTGCACTGTCCAGAGGGTCAGACCCAGAGAAGACAGACCCGTGTTTTCAGGGAAGGTGGCCCCTGTAGTAAAGGAACCCCTGAATTCCCCGCTGGTCCTGGAAAGTGCTGCTGGTGTACAAGTACCTTGTACTGAGGCCTGTGGCAGGGAGCCCAGCCGCATCCTTTATTTATTTATTTATTTATTTATTTATTTATTGAGTCGGAGTCTCACTCTGTCGCCCAGGCTGGAGTGCAGTGGCACGCACACGGCCACCACAGCCTCGACCTGCTCGGTTCAGACGATCCTTCCACCTCAGCCTTCCAAGTAACTGGAACTACAGGTGCGCTCTACCACACCCCACTTATTTTTTGATTTATTGTAGAGACGAAGTCTCACCATGTTGCCCAGGCTGGTCTCGAACCCCTGAGCTCAGGCAATCCTCTCACCTTGGCCTCCCAAAGTGCTGGTATTACAGGAGTGAGCCACCGTTCCTGGCCCAGCGGCATCTTTCCTCCCGGGTTGGGTCTTATCACAGTCAGAGGCAGCATCGGCTTCAGAGCTGAAATCCCAGGTCTGAATCAAGGCACGGCTGCCAGGGTGAGCTCAGACACATTTCGCAACTCTTTGAGCCTCAGTATCCCCATCTGTAAAATGACACTGCCAGCCCCCCAAAGGTCAGCTTCGTTGGCTTCCTTCTGCAGCAAGAGAGGACACAAAGACCCCAGGTGGCCCTGGGGAGAGAGGGGCGGAGCATCACAGCATTTCCCTGGCTTTGAGTCCCTCACCCCTTAACTCCTTGTAGACCTGGGACAGGACAATGCTCTGGGACACTCCGTTGTGGGAAGTTTCTATTCAGACAGTCCCTAGCCTAGGCGGAAGGAAGAACGGAAAGTGTGAGCTCATCGTAGGCCTTTGGGCCATGCTGTTTGAATGGGTAAGTGACTGGCACGTGCGCTTTCATAATTTCTCATGGATTGCCCTCTCTTATTTTATCCTATTATTATTATTATTTTGCAGATGAGAAAAAGAAAACAAAGAAAGTGGATAACGAGCTCCACCCTGTCTGGAATGAGGTGACTTCATGTTTCTACGCCTTTGTCTCAGTGGATAAGCTATATCAGAGGGTCCCATCTTGGGGATAGAGGTTAGCTCTTCCCTTTGGAAGGAGAATCTCTACATTCCCCTCCCACCCCCGTCTCCCTTAATGTTCCCCAAGGGAGCAGAGCAGTGCCTGGAGAGTGACCGTCGGTGGCCATCTCCTGCACTGGCGTGGTGCGGGAGGGAAGCCTGGGGGGCGGGGGTGGAGGGATGAGCTCTCGCCTGGCACGGCCAGGAGCTTGCTGTGTGACCTTGGTCCTCGTATGTAGCGTAGCTGGGGCACAGCTGTAAGCAAGAAGAGGGTGCGATCATCTCCGGAACTTGGAAGGAAAACTTGGCAATGAAAAACATGTCTGCATGTGACTAGTTAAGAGTGTCTCAGCCGGGCTCAGTGCCTCTGTCTATAATTCCAGCGCTTTGGGAGGCTGAGGTGAGTGGATTGCCTGAGCCCGCGGGTTCGAGAACCGCCTGGGCAACTTGGTGACACCTCAGCTCTACAATAAATCAAAAATTAGCCGGGCATGGTGGCGTACGCCTGTAGTTCCAGCTACTTGGAAGGCTGAGGCAGAAGGAGTGCTGGAGCCCAGCAGGTCGAGGCTGCGGTGGCCGGGAGCGGCCACTGCACTCCAGCCTGGGCGACAGAGTGAGACTCTAACTCAAAAAAAAAAAAGAGTGTCTTACGTGATGCTCTGTGGCTGGGAAATGGCACGGATTGGTTTTTGTTGTTGTTGTTGTTGATAGACACAATGTCCAGGATACTTAACACAGAAATGCATCAACACATTAACTTTGGCCCCATTCTCTAGAAGCAAGTACTATTCACATCTGTAATGCATCAGAAATTCACATCTGCAATGCATGTTCATTGAGTAAGTATATTTAATAAAATATGACGGACTACCAAATACAACGTCTTCTCCTACTTTTTCTTTTTCTTTTGTTTTTGAGTCGGAGTCTCACTCTGCCGCCCAGGCTGGAATGCAGTGGCATGCTCACGGCCACTACAGCCTTGACCTGCTGGGCTCAGGCGATCTTTCCACCTCAGCCTTCCAAGTAGCTGGAACCACAGGCGTGTGCTACCACGCCCAGTTTATTTTTTGATTTATTGTAGAGACAAGTTCTCACCAAGTTGCCCAGGCTGGTCTTGAACCCCTGCGCTCAGGCAATCGTCTCCCCTCAGCCTCCCAAAGTGCCAGGATGACAGGTGTAAGCCACCGCACCCAGCTTACTTTTTCTTACTGTTATATCCTGAACATATACCCATATCATTCAGTTCAAAAGCGTTATTAATGATTGTGTGATATTCTATCAAAGGGATGTAATATAATTACCTCCCCACACTGTTGACTTTAAATCTTTTTCTTTTTCTTTTTCTTTTTTTTTTTATTTGAGTCATGGTCTCTTTTTGTCCCCCAGGCTGAAGTGCAGTGGCACAATTGTGGCTCACCACAGCCTCGACTTTCTGGGCTCAAGTGATTCTCCCATCTCAGCCTCCTGAGTAGCTAGGACTATAGGCGCGTGCCACCATGCCCACCTAATTTTTTGATGTTTTGTAGAAATGAGGTTTCGCTACGTTGTCCAGGTTGGTCTCAAACTCCTGGGCTCAAGCAATCTCGGCCTCCCAAAGCACTGGGATTACGGGCATGAACCACTGTGCCTGCCAACTTTATTTTATAAGTAGTTTGGTGTTTAATATCTTCATGGCTACGTAAGACATTTAATTCTTCTCACTGAGTAGGATTTTCCTACTCTGATTGCTTTTTTTTTGGCTGTTGTTGTTGTAACAACCACCCAATCGTGCATGAAACTCTGACTGATTTTTTTTTTAAGTTGATGGTCAGCCCTATTGTATTTTTCTTTTTCTTTTTCTTTTTTTGAGTCAGAGTCTCACTCCATCGCCCAGGCTGGAGTGAGTGGCATGCTCACGGCCACCCCATCTCCAACCTGCTGGGCTCCGGCGATCCTTCCGCCTCAGCCTTCCAAGTAGCTGGAACTACAGGCACGTGTACCATGCCCGGCTGATTTTTTGATTTACAGTAGAGACGAGGTCTCAACAAGTTGCCCAGGCTGGTCTCAAACTCCCCAGTTCAGGCAATCCTCTTGCCTGGGGCTCCCAAAGTGCTGGGATTATAGGCTGAACCTCCGCACCCAACTGAATGTAACCATTTCTGACCACAAACATCCAAAGGTTGTCACTGGTGAAAATAATGAACGAGCTGACGTGCGGTGCTGGTGTGATTTGTTATATTCCTGCCCATTTAACAGACTTCTCGTTTCCATAACCTTCATGTCCACAGATTTTGGAGTTTGACCTGAGGGGTATACCGCTGGACTTCTCATCTTCCCTTGGGATTGTGGTGAAAGATTTTGAGACAATTGGACAAAATAAGTAAGTTGCTCTCGACTGTTTTTCCCATTTATGTATTACTGTCTTAGTATCATTTATGCTGTTGAAGAAACACACCTTTGATGACACATTATAATACTTCTAATATAACTATGCTTTAATTCTGTGTCCCCGCTGCCTTCTGAGCCAACGTCAGATGTGACTAACCACTTTTTCCAGTGACTGCCTTGTTCCAAAAATGCTGCAAGCACCCAGCCATCACTAGTCTATCCCTTTTGGCACTTATGGTGAAACCGCTTTACACTCCTGCAACTTCTCTGTTAATTGCACTTCCAGTTGTTTATCTGACCTGTAGCTATTCTGGACACAACCCATGTCATTTCTTCTTTTAATTGTTGGTGGCCCATACAAATCTCATCCAAATTTGACTTCCAGCCGCACTTCCATTTTATTTTATTTTATTTATTTATTTTTTTGAGTTGGAGTCTCACTCTGTCGCCCAGACTGGAGTGCAGTGGCCACTCCCGGACACCGCAGCCTCGCCTGCTGGGCTCCGGCGATCCTTCCGCCTCAACCTTCCGAGTAGCCGGAATTACAGGCATGCGCTACCACGCCCAGCTGATTTTTTTATTTATTGTAGAGATGAGGTCTTGCTGCCCAGGCGGGGTTCTCGAACCCGTGGGCTCAGGCCATCCACTCACTTCAGCCTCCCAAAGGCGCGGGATTACAGGCTGAGCCACCGAGCCCGGCTACGCACTTCCATTTTAATACCTCATTCGCCTTTTTTTTTTTTTTCTTTTCTTGAGTCCAGGGATCTTACTCTGTTGCCCAGGCTGGAATACAGTGGCATGATCACAGCTCACTGCAGCCTCAACTTCCTGGGCTCAGGTGATCCTCCTGCCTGGGACTATCGGTGTGCTCCACTACACCTGGCTAATTTTCTGATTTTAAAAAGGCGAGGTCTCACTCTGTTGCCTAGGCTGGTATCGAACTCCTGGGCTCAAGCAATCCTCTTGCCCCGGCCTCCCAAAGTGCTGGGGTTATAGGTGTGAGCCACCGCACCTGGCTTCACCTTTTAATCTCAACAGACCTAAACCAGACTCCTCATCTTACTGAATTTTTCAGTTTCAAATGGGGAAGGGTCATGGGGGTGCCCAGGGTGACACTGAGGGCTGTCTTCTGGGAAATCACTTGCCTGGTGGAGGGCATCTCTAACACTCTGGTCTGTGCATTTTCCTTCAAGTCATACCACTTGGGAAGCCAAATCACTCTGCATCCTTGACTGTAAGATACTATTGTTCATACAATGTACTATTAAAGTAATAACAGGCTTGGGATGGAAAAGAAGCCCAGGAGTGGTGGTTCATGCCCGTCATCCCAGCCCTTTGGGAGGCCAAGGTAGAAGGATCACTTAAGCGCAGGAGTTTGAGACCAGCCTGGGCAACATAGCAAGACCCCATCTCTTATAAACGGCAACAACAAATATATATGAAGCCTAATATGTAATGCCCACGACAATTGTAGGAAGCCTTCCAGCTTTCAGTAACGTTAGTGCATTTACAAATGTATAGCTTAGCCCAGGCCCGTCTGGTATCATCAGAGAGCTGCAATGAAAGTGGTCAGTTAGGATCAGTTGAGGTAGGGTGACCAGATGCCCTGATTTCGTGGGACAGTCTTGACCCAAGCACAATGACTAAGAATGCCCCTTTTGCTGTCAAACCAAGTGGCTTGGTTTGGACAGTAAATTAGATGGTCACTACAGCCACTGGGGTCTTCTGCTTAATGACGCCAGAGTAAGAGAGCCTGGACAGACATCTATTTCCGGGACAGACCTTCAATGACATCCTTTTCTCCTGTGCTCCACTGCAGAGCCATACCCCCTGTGACTCGTGCATTTTTTTTTTTTTTGAGTTGGAGTCTCACTCTGTCGCCCAGACTGGACTGCAGTGTCCGCTCCCGGCTACCGCAGCCTCGACCTGCTGGGCTCCGGCGATCCTTCCGCCTCAGCCTTCCGAGTAGCCGGAATTACAGGCGCGCGCTACCACGCCCGGCTGATTTTTTGATTTATTGTAGAGATGAGGTCTCGCTGCCCAGGCGGGTCTCGAACCCGCGGGCTCAGGCAATCCACTCACCTCAGCCTCCCAAAGGCGCGGGAGTACAGGCTGAGCCACCAAGCCCAGCTGACTCGTGCATTTTTAAAAACTATATCAGTACATTTTGAGGCCAGGCGCCATGGCTCACGCCTATAATCCCAGCACTTTGGGAGGCCGAGGTGAGAGGATTACCTGAGCCCACGGGTTCGAAACCAGCCTAGGCAACTTGATGAGACCCCCCCCCATCTCTACAGTTAATCAAAAAATTAGCCGGACATGGTGGCGTGTGCCTGTAGTTCTAGCTACTTGGCAGGCTGAGGCGGAAGGATCGCCTGAGTCCAGCAGGTCGAGGCTGTGGTGGCCAGGAGCATGCCACTGCCCTCCAGCCTGGGTGACGGAGTGAGACTCCCACTGTGTTGGACTGAAAACGATGCTAGCTTTTGAAGGTTCTGTTGCATATCTCAGCTGGGAACCGTGAGGTGACTGTCTGTTCCCCACCCCAACTCCCAGAAGTCAGTTTTATTTCCCACATTCCACAGTTCTGGGGAAGCGAGTGGCAAAGCCTCACACTAGGCCCCTATACGTTCCTAATAACCGGTTCTCCTTGTTCTGCAAATGTTCCCACTGTTTATATTCCAGACCGGACCTCTCCAGCAGGAAAGCAGCGCAGGGTGCATGTGCAGGTGAAAATTCTCCAGCAGTCACATTAACAAAAATATAAAGAAGCGGGTGAAATTTATTTATTTTTTTTTTATGAATCAGAGTCTCAGTCTGTCGCCCAGGCTGGACTGCAGTGGCACGCTCACAGCCACTGCAGCCTCAACCTGCTGGGTTCAGGTGATCTCCACCTCAGCCTTCCAAGTAGCTGGAACAACAGGCACACGCCAACTTGCCCAGCTAATTTTTTGCTTTTTGGTAAAGATGAGTTCTCGCTACATTGCCTCGGCTGGTCTTGAACTCCTGGGCTCAAGCTATCCTCCCACCTCCATCTCCCAAAGTGCTGAGATTACAGGTGTGAGCCACCGCACCCGGCCTGTATATTTATTTGACACCTGTTGAAAACACAGTGGGGCCCTCGAATGGCAGCAAGTGGTGGGGAGAGGACAGGCCACCCCGGCATTCTTTTTTTTTTTTTTTTTTTTTTTTTGAGTTGAAGTCTCACTCTGTCGCCCAGACTGGAGTGCAGTGGCCGCTCCCGACCACCGCAGCCTCCACCCGCTGGGCTCCTGCGATCCTTCCGCTCAGCCTTCCAAGTAGCTGGAACTACAGGCGCGCGCTACCACGTCCGGCTAATTTTTTGATTTGTTATAGAGATGAGGTCTCGCCAAGTTGCCCAGGTGGGTCTCGAACTCAGGCAATCCACTCACCTCAGCCTCCCAAAGGCGCGGGATTACAGGCAGCCACCGAGCCTGGCCTCACCCTGGCATTCTTTTCGGGTGTTTGTGTGCTTTCCTGGAGACAAAGCTGGTGTACAGTCTATCTGGAAGTTTCTTATGTTTTTCTGAACCTGTGGCATTATCCATGATTGAACAAAGAAGATATGATGGGTCCTGTGACAAGAGGATCGTCTGAAGTCTGGGATTCCATGAGGCTTGCTGAAATACGTTGCACTTGGTGTTCTGAGCATATGTGTCCGCTAAGCACGTGTTGACTATGATATTATGATAATAGGGGACTTTTTAGATAGAACACACAAAGTAAATTCCAGGCCGAGTATGAAGCGGGTCTTCATGATTCTTTCAATCTTTCCCTCTGTTTCCCTTCTTACTCCCTCCGATTCTTCCCAGGCACCCAGTGTCTTCAGGTGCCCTGTCTCCCACTGAGGTACCAGCTTGTGCCTGCCCTCTGAGCCACACCCTGCACCCTCTGCCAGTTCTTTCCTGAACTAAACTTACCTGTCCTGTGGCTCCCAGTCCTTCAAGGTCCTGCGCTTCCGGTGCTTTCTGAGAAATGCATCTAAGTGAAGGTGTCACAGCTGTTAACAACTGTGTTCACTTCCCAGAAATACTGGCTTTTGGACTCACGGAGGAGTAAACAGAGTGGGGGGAGTCTTAGGCTGGATGGCGGTGTCATCAGAGGATTTTTCTTTCTCTTTCTTTTTTTTTTTTTTGAGTCAGATTCTCGCTGTCGCCCAGGCTAGAGTGCAGTAGCATGCTCACGGTCACCCGGACGTCGACCTGCTGGGCTCAGGCGATCCTTCCGCCTCAGTCTTCCAAGTAGCTGGAACCCCAGGCACGCGCCACCACGCCCGGCTAATTTTTTGATTTATTGTAGAGATGAGGTCTCGCCAAGTTGCCCAGGCTGGTCTCAAACCCCTGGGCTCAGGTAATCCCCTTGCCTCAGCCTCCCAAAGTGCTGGGATGACAGGTATGAGTCACTGCACCCGGTGGAAGAGGTGTTTTGAATGGGAAATTAGTTCCTTGTCCTGTAGATTTTTTGCTGCCTAGTTACCTACTGTCTTGCAGGGGAAGGCCACTTGCATCAGCTCTATAATGAACAGTGCATGACACTAATGTCCCTTCGCCACCCTGCTCCTACTGAATAATCAGTGTGCCTCCTGTCCTCATCCGGGATCATAAACTTTTGCTAAGTTTCCACCCACTAAGCAATGCACAGTCCCTGTTCACATTACCGTACATTTCAGAAGAAAAGAGTTCCTTTTTTTTTTGAGTTGGAGTCTCACTTTGTCGTCCAGACTGGAGTGCAGTGGCACACTCGCGGCCACCCCAGCGTCAACCCGCTGGGCTCCAGTAATCCTTCCGCCTCGGCCTTCCAAGTAGCCAGAACTATAGGTGTGCGCTACCACGCCCGCCTAATTTTTTTGATTTATTGTAGAGACGAGGTCTCGCTAAGTTGCCCGGGGCTGGTCTTGAACTTGCAGGCTCAGGCAATCCACTCGCCCAATGTGCCGGGATGACAGGCTGAGCCACTGAGCCCGGCCAAAAAGAGTTTCTTTCATGATCTGGGAATAAGCTGTATATTTGTTCAAAATGTTTGTGCATTTGGACCCCAGCTTTTTTTTCTTTTTTGAGTCGGAGTCTCACTCTGTCACGCAGACTGGAGTGCAGTGACCACTATCCGGCCACCGCAGCCTCGACCTGCTGGGCTCCGGCGATTCTTCTGCCTCACCCTTCCGAGTAGCCGGAATTACAGGCATGCGCCACCACGCCCGGCTGATTTTTTTGATTTATTGTAGAGATGAG
>NW_007260585.1:87907-90320 GCF_000164805.1 Carlito syrichta | reverse complement strand
TCTCGCCAAGTTGCCCAGGCAGGTCTTGAACCCGCGGGCTCAGGCAATCCACTCCCCTCAACCTCCCAAAGCGCGGGATTACAGGCTGAGCCACCGAGCCCGGCCCAGCTTTTCTTTTTCTATAAAGATGTGGCCTTCGAAGGTCTGCTTGCTCTCAGCACGGGAACTCCCCCCTCACCTGGAAGCGCAGGTGGGCAGAGGATTTCTCTAGCTGCTCCAGGAAGGTCCTGTCTGTTGACTTTTCTGTTGCCATGGAGACGGCCTGTGCCATGGAGCCGGCAGGTCCAAACACAGCCCTCACTCCCTGGCTGCTGCTCTGGACCTGTCACCAAAGGTGTCAGCTGCCTGTCGCGCAGTGCCCTGCCCACGCTCAAGGGACTGACCCGAGTGGGCCCGGGATCACGGTGCAGGCGCGGCAGCACCCCGCTGGGCGCCGGGTGCGGATTGCCCGGTTCGGGGCAGTCTCTGTCTTTTCCTCACTTCACAGCCATCCGGTCCCCATCCCGGCCAGGGAGGGCGATGGAACAGTCAGGGAGCTTCTGGGTCCCGTGGGGAACACGAGGTGGTATTTTTAGTGGGAATGTCCGAGCAGAAGGGTCTTCCCAGAGGCCGAAGAGTGCAAGTTCCCTTTGCAGAGAGGCAGTGGCTGTCACTTGGGGAGGACTCAGACGGAGGGTGGCTCTCACCGAGTGAGGACTCAGCATGTCCCGGGACTGTGCCCAGCCCCTTGCATCCATTATCCCATGTGATCCTCACAAGCAGGTCCTATCTTTCCTCAGAGAGGTTTAGTAGCCTACTCAAGATCGCACAGCAGGTATGTATCAAAGTAAGCTCATGAATATCCAGGCCTGTACTCTTGATTTTTATGTTTTACTGTAAACCTCTGACACCTTTAGGAAACCAAAATGTAGGTGGGATAATCCATTATCTCTTTGCTGAAATGGAAGTAATTTTTCTTCCTAATTTTGAAAAAAAAAATCAAACCACCTTTTAAGTGAGGGCCATTGCCTGTCTGTGTCCTCATCAGTTAAGAGCCATTGCCTATCCTCCCTAGGTAAAAAATTTAAAGAGGTATTTTTATTCAGTTAGCTACTTTAAGAAACTTTACTTTCGCTCTGAGTGCGTTGGCATGATCATAGCTCATTGCAGTCTCGAACTCCTGCCTCAGTTTCCCAAATAGCTGGGACGACTAGCACATGCTACCACATCCAGCTTTTTTTTTTTTTTTTTTGTAGAGACAAGGGTCTTGTTATACTGCCGGTCTCAAACGCCTTGGCCTTGAGTGATCCTCCCACCTCAGCCTCCCAAAGTGCTGGGATTATAAGCGTGGCATTTTATAGTGTAGACTAGTAAGTGACTTATGCTTATATAATGAACAAGATATATGTTCAGAGGGTAGACCTCATATCATCTGATCTTTGCAATGACCTTGAGAAACGGAGAGGAGGCTTGAGCCTCAGAAAGGTTGAGACTGAGACCCCGATCCCCTCGGCATCCTGGTCCTGCTGTCACTCTGCTTGAGTTCCTAAAGAACTGTCTTCAGGAGCTGGGACAAGGAGGAAGAAAAGACACTCCCAAGTGTTTAGGGTCGTGTGCGTGCGCACATGTGCGTGTGCCCAGGAGAAAGAGGAAGCACCACCCAGAGCCTCTGTGTGTGCTGTTCTCTCTGCATGGAATGTTCTTTCCCTCAAACTGTGGGACAGTCTGGTCATGGAGCCTCCGCGTCTCTGATCTCCCAGTCTAGCACAGCCCTCTGGGACACTCTCTCTCTCATGACCCTGTTTTCTTCTTCCGAGTCCTTCTTGTGAGGAAGCTTTTATGAATCTAAGAATGCTGAAGGGAGTCTCTGTGGGCTTGTGGATGTGAGTTTCAGATAAGTTCTCAGGATGTGTGTTGATCTGCACATCTGCTGTGCTGTATCTAGCTAGGCATTCGCTCCCATCTGGAATGTTCTCATCTATTGCTCATTCATTTAAGCCAGGCGCTGCGGTTCATGTTTATAATCCCAGCACTTTGGGAGATTGAGGCGGGAGGATGATTTGAGCCCAGGAGTTCAAGACCAGCCTGGGCAACAGAGCAAGACTTCATCTCTACAAAAATTTAAAAATGTTGACAGGTGTGGTGGTGTGCTCCTATACTTGGGAGGCTGAGGCAGGAGGATCGCTTGGGTACAGGAGTTGGAGGCTGCGGTGAGCCATGATCACGCCGCTATACTCTAGCCTGGGTGGGTGACAGAGTGAGACCCCAACTCAGAAAAAAAAAACAACAGGCCGGGCTTGGTGGCTCAGTCTGTCATCCCAGCACTTTGGGAGTCCGAGATGAGTGAATTGCCTGAGGCTGCGGGTTCGAGACCCGCCTGGGCAACTTGGTGAGACCTCATCTCTACAATAAATCAAAAATTAGCAGGGCGTGG
>NW_007260585.1:81457-87887 GCF_000164805.1 Carlito syrichta | reverse complement strand
AAAAAAAAAACCAGTTCATTCATTCATATGTTCTTCCTCTACTGGATGGTGATTTCCACGCTTATCGTGTTTATTGCCACAGTACCAGCACTTTGCACAGTGACCAGAGCATAGTAGGTTCTTAATACATTACAGGTGTGAGCCACCACGCCTGGCTCAGCATTTAACATTTACTGAGCACTTTGTGACTGTCACATCAGCCCCCTGATAATGGGCCGTTGATGTGGACTCTTTTCACCTCAGTTCTCTGGAGAGCTCTCTTGGGTTTAAGCTGCAAAGAGGTCGGGCTCAGAACACAAGGGAAACAAACGCCTCTCACACAGCTCAGCCCTTCTGTAGAGAGATGTGGAACTTAAGTCTGAGCTCATGGGAAGGCGGTCAAGCATGATGACTCAAAGTTGGGATCCTGGAACCAGCGGGGCTGGTTTGAGACCCTGCTCTGCTGATTACCAGTGAGTGACCTGGGCGAGTTATTTAACTTCTTCAGGATCAGAATTCTCATCCTTAAGGTGACTGAAGGTCGGGCATGGTGGCTCGCGCCTACAATCCCAGCACTTTGGGAGGCCAAGGTGGGAGGATTGCTTGACCCCAGGAATTCAAGACCAGTCCAGACAACAAAGCAAGACCTCATCTCTACAAAAAAAAAAAAAAAAAAATCAGAAAAATTAACTGGGCGTGGTGGCACATGCCTGTAGTCCCAGCTACTCAGGAGGCTGAGACAGAAGGATTGCCTGAGCCCAGGAGGTCAAGGCTGCGGTGAGCCCGTATTGCACCACTGCACTCCAGCCTGGACGACAGAGTGAGACCCTGACTCGAAAAACAAACAAACAAACTGAAGTTTGGAAGTTCTGCTAAGATGTTGTCACAGGGACCGGACTTGCCCTCCCACCTGTCGCAACTAAAACAAATCCACGTAACGGTAGTTTTCTGACATTGGACTTTGCTGGCACAGGACATGATCCCCAAGAGAGGGAGAGACATGGGGTGAGCCCTGGGGGTGCCCAGGCTCAGACCTAGACAGGCTCGTTTTCAGGCTGCAGGGCAGGAAGGGGAACCTGGGCAGATCCTGGGAGTTGTCTGGGAAGTGCAGGCGACAATCTGTAGTCTAGAGGACCAAGAGGAGAGAATCAATCTCTCTCTCTCTCTCTCTCTCTCTCTCTCTCTCTCTCTCTCTCTCTCTCTCTCTCTCTCTCTCTCTCTCTCTCTCTCTCTCTCTTTCTCTCTCGGGATCTGCAGAACGTTCTCCTTGAGTTTTAGGTAAGCTGCTTGAGACAGAGGAAAGACCCATCTCCCCATCTCAAAGGGGCCGGCAAGACAGCCCTGGGGAACTCACACAGGGCTGGGACTAGCTTTTTCCCACCTGCCAGAGTGGAAAAACTTTGTAATTCACGGAGAAGGATTTGACCTCGGTAATGTCAATAGAAACTGGTTCAGAAATGGCATACGTGACATTATTAATAGACATGGACAGTAAAACAAGTATTATAGGTCTATTCATAGATTCGAGAAGGAAGAGTGTTGCTTGAGCATGTTAAGTAGAGACTTGGAAGGTATTAAAAACATCCAATGGAGCTCCAGGCATGGTGGCTCACGCCTGTAATCCCAGCATTTTGAGAGGCAGAAGGATTGCTTGAGGCCAGGAGTTCGAGACCAGTCTGGGCAACTTGGCGAGACCTCGTCTTCCACAATAAATCAAAAAATGAACTGGGCGTGGTGGCGCACACCTGTAGTTCCAACTACTTGGAAGGCTGAGGCGGAAGGATTGCCTACGTCCAGGAGGTCGAGGCTGCAGTGATCAAGAATGTGCCACTGCACTCCCTGGGCTACAGAGTGAGACTCCGACTCAAAAAGTAAAATCCAAATAGAACTGCTAGAGATGCAAATTACAACGTCTGAGCTAAAATGACCATAATTATCTCAAAGAGTTTGCATGCTCCCTCCAATGTGTGTTCTTCTGAAAATCACCAATACACCCCCACACAAATGCAAAACAAAGTCAGAAACACCATCTGAATATAAATCACTGTGGAAGGCATCTGTTTTATGGTGTTGTAAGGAGATAACAAAAAACCCCAACAATATACCTAAAAGGAAATACATTCAAGTTCTTGTGTAAGAAGCGTGGGCGTGTGTCCAGTTGCGCGATCATGAGATTAGTTGGGATTTTCGTTTTGCCTCTTACTGGTTGGGTGTTGGGTGACTCTTGGCAGGTTTCTTCATCTATGTAATGGGGATTGTAATACTTCCTTAATAAATAGTAGACAGAAGGGTAGATTGGATCTAATTGAGAAAAAACGTAATTCAGCTGGGCGCGGTGGCTCAGCTTGTAATCCCAGCACTTTGGGAGGCCGAGGCGAGAGGATTGCCTGAGCCCGGGGGTTCAAGACCAGCCTGGGCAACTCGATGAGACCTCGTCTCTACAATAAATCACAAAAACCAGCTGGGCATGGTGGCATGTGTCTGTAGTTTCAGCTACTTGGAAGGCTGAGGTGGAAGGATCGCCTAAACCCAGCAAGTCGAGGCTGTGGTAGCCGTGAGTGTGCCACTGCACTCCAGCCTGGGCGACAAGAGTGAGACTCCAACTCAAAAAAAAAGATGCAATTCAGTTTCCTGATGAACAACATGATATCCCATGGTTTTTCGTGGGCTTACTGTGTGTCGCTATGCCAGAATGATTCCACGCATAATAATCACATTTATTCTTTGTGATGACTCTGAGTCAGGTAGTCTTAGACCCAACTTGCAGATAAGAAAAATGTGGCTCAGAGATGTTTTCCAAATAGGGTAAGGTAAATAGGGTAAGGTCACCCAGCTTTTTTTATGGATTTAGATGTGTTAACGTCCTCTTACAAAGAGCCCAGACCTTCCAAGATGTCCCCTCTCTCTCTCCCTCCCTTCCTCCCTGTCACCCCCTTATCTTTCTCTCTCTCTCTGTCTCTCTCTCTCCCTCTCTTTGTCTGTGTGTGTGTGTGTGTGTGTGTATTAGGGTTGAGGGCCAGGGTGCTAGAATGTGCAAATGAGAGAACAGTGTAACACACACACACACAGTGGTTTTGGGGGTTGTAGACTTAGAAAAAGTAAAAGAAGTGAAATATATTAAAGTTAACACAACTTAAGTTGTGAAATATATTAAATCTCTGGACAAAGGTTTTCTAAATTAAAGAAAACAAAGACTGCGGTTTGGAATGTAAACACAGTGTGTTGTCGCTTCTACGTTTTCATTTCCTGGTGTACAAAATTCCTTGTCTTCAAACTTTAAATGCTTTTAATTCTTTGAGTTAAGAGACACATTTCTGACCTCTTATGCCCTGTACGTGTGTCAGCGGGATTTGCTTAGGTAGTCTTGTCTCCGGGAGTTCTTTGAGCCAGGAGTAAGGATAAAAAGCCCATGGATGGAGACAGGTTTTTCTAACTGGAGTAGCTTCTCAGGCTGTGTGTGTAACCAGAAGCAGATGTCACTGTGAGCAGAAGTCTAAGTTCTGTTTTTTTTTTCTTTTTTCTTTTTCTGAGTGGGAGTCTCACTCTGTCACCTAGGCTAGAGTGCAGTGGCATGCTCATGGCCACTACAGCCTCTACCTTCTGTGCTCAGGTGATCCTTCTGCCTCAGCCTTCCAAGTAACTGGAACCACAGGTGCACATCACCATACCTGGCTAATTTTTTGATTGATTGTAGAGACGAGGTCTCACCAAGTTGCCCATGCAGGTCTCAAACCCCTGGACTCAGGCAATCCTCTCGCCTCTGCCTCCCAAAGTGCTGGGGTTACAAGCATGAACCACTGTGCCTGGCCTGATTTTTCTTTAGTTCCATATTTTCAGTGAAGCAGCAAAGCCATGAAAGAGTACTGGCTTGGGCTGGCCGTCTATGCGCCGGAGAGGCTGCCCTGTACATTTTGGGAAGGCCAGTGAAGTAGCTGCTATATTCCTGGAGGCATCTGTTCAGATCTTGTGACTTAGCAAGGGTGGGCCACCACCCTGGAGAAGGCTACCCAGGGAGGCTGAAAAAGAAAGATGTCTCCTCATCAGGCAAGAGCTGAAGTGACCTTCTGAGTGCTCTCTGGAGGATGATCTCTTCAGAGAGGAGGCTCTGTGACCTGTAAATCATTGGCAAGCTCGCTGAACTGTCTGTAGTGATGCCTCAGTTAGTTTATTCATGCTGCAGACGGTTACTAATGCCTACGTGTGTCATACCTGGCTCACGCACTGTGGGTGACCCATGTGTTTCATGGCGATGACACACAAGTGGAGGGACAGGTCACCAACAACTAGATCCACGTCTGAGGAAAGTAAAGCAGAACAGAGGAGAGAAAACAGCGGGAATAGCGGGTGGGTGCTGGTTTAGAGAGAGTTGTATAAAGAATTGTTTGGGGGGGTCTTTTATAATGAGATATTTTGTGAGAGCTAGCCCTTTATTAATTTAATTTTTTTTTTTGAGTTGGAGTCTCCCAGTCTGGAGGACAGTGGCACGCTCATGGCCACCACAGCCTCAACCTGCTGGGCTAAGGCAGTCTTTCCACCTCAGCCTTCCAAGTAGCTGGAACCACAGACGTGCCTCACCACATCCAGCTAATTTTTTGATTCACTGTAGAGACAAGGTCTCGCCAAGCTGCCCAGGCTGGTCTCGCACCCCTGGGCCCAGGCAATCCTCTTACCTCTGTCTCCCAAAGTTCTGGGATTACAGACATGAGCCACCGCACCTGGCAACTTTTTATTTATTTATTTTTTTGAGCCATAGCCTCACTCTGTTGCCCAGGCTAGAGTGCAGTGGCATGATCATGGCTCACCGCAGCCTTGACCTCCTAGGCTCAGTCAGTCCTCCCACCTCAGCCTCCTGAGTAGCTGGGGCTGCTGACATTTGTCACCATGCCTGGTTAATTTTTAAAAAATTTTTTCTGTAGACATGAGGTCTCGCTTTGTGGCCCAGGCTCTCTTAAACTCCTGGCCTCAAGTGATCCTCCCGTCCCGGTCTCCCAAAGTGTTGGGATTATGGGCGTGAACCACGGTGCTCAGCCTGAGACCTGTTCCTTTAAAAACTCCATGCAGGTTCCACTGACTTGGATATTCTGAGAATTCAGCTACAGCTGTTGTTTATCTCGGTCTAACTCAGAAGAAAAATGGTTTCCCAGTGGTGTTTGGGGAACTTTGCAGTATCGAGGGTGGGGAGGGAGCTATTTGATGAGTGTAAGATAGAAGACTGGTTTTAAGAACTTTGTACAGTGATTACACAGTTCCAGAAGATTCTTATCTCTTCATCCATGCCCCTGCCCGGCCCCTGCTGGTTCCGACCAGCTTCCCGGCAGGTACTGGCCAGAGTCACTTCCTTCTATGGAAGGACACTTTTTTAAGACCTTTTCTAGAGGTGTTTGAAATCATAATAAAAGATGACTGTGGCTCAGCCTGTAATCCCAGCGCTTTGGGAGGCTGAGGTGAGTGGATTGCCTGAGCCCGCGGGTTCGAGACCCGCCTGGGCAGCAAGGCCTCATTTCTACAATAAATCAAAAAATCAGCCGGCGTGGTAGCGCATGCCTGTAGTTTCGGCTACTCGGAAGGCTGAGGCGGAAGGATCGCCAGAGCCCAGCGGGTTGAGGCTGCAGTGACTGGAAGCGGCCACTGCCCTCCAGCCTGGGCGACAGAGTGAGACTCCAACTCAAAAAAAAAAAAAGATGACTGTTCCGTACTTACCGCCTCATCCTCTTAATCCCTGCCACAATACTGTTAGGGTAGGATGTGTCATCGTCCCCGTTGAACTGATGAGGAAACTGAGGTTCAGAGAAATTAACCTATACGCAGCCTGTAGTAAAAGGAAGAATCCATGAATTAGTCAGGCGTGTCCTCCTCCGCTGGGCAAAGCTGTCCGCTTATAAAGTTCAAGTGCATGAATAAGGGAATGAGTGAATGGATGAATGAATGAATGGAAACTCTACTACTTTGATTCTAGTGGTTGGAGGAATTAGCGAGGTCCAGAGCGTGGGAACTCCACTGAGCCATCAGAGCAGGAAAGCCCAGGATTGGTCAGGTGGAAACAGCAAAATAGCAGACACAGTCATTTATTATTATTATTATTATTGAATTGGAGTCTCACTCTCTTGCCCAGGCTGAAGTGCCGTGGCACGCTCCCGACCACTGCAGCCTTGACCTGCTGGACTCCGGCGATCCTTCCGCCTCAGCCTTCCAAGTAGCTGGAACTGCAGGCGCCCGCTACCACGTCCAACTAATTTTTGATTTATTGTAGAGACGAGGTCTCGCCAAGTTGCCCGGGTGCGTCTTGAACCCGCGGGCTCACGCAATCCACTCTCCTCGGCCTCCCAAAGTGCTGGGATTACAGGCTGAGCTGTCGAGTCCAGCCTACAGTCATTTATTTAAGAAATAATATGGAGCCGGGCTTGGTGGCTCAGCCTGTAATCCCGCGCCTTTGGGAGGCTGAGGTGGGTGG
>NW_007260585.1:80793-81256 GCF_000164805.1 Carlito syrichta | reverse complement strand
TGTCTCGAACCCACGGGCTCAGGCAATCCAATTACCTCAGCCTCCCAAAGGCGCGGGATGACAGGCTGAGCCACCGAGCCCGGCTTCTCTGAGTTCTTTGGCAGCCCCATTGTGGAGTCAACAGGGGACGCTGGAGAAGGGCACAGGTCACAAAACCTGCAGGAAGGTTTTCATGGAGTTTTGCTTATACAGTTGTTCCCTTAAATAATTAGATTTTGAAGTCCATTTCTCAAATGTGAACCTGTGTGATCAGGTTGAGTGTGTTTGAAACCATGTGGTAGCTGGGCTCGGTGGCTCAGCCTGTCATCCCAGTGCTTTGGGGGGCCGGGGTGAGTGGATTGCCTGAGTCCGCGGGTTCGAGACCCACCCAGGTAATCTGGCAAGACCTCATCTCTGCAATAAATCAAAAATTAGCCGGGCGTGGTAGCGCGCGCCTGTAGTTCCAGCTCCTTGGAAGGCTGAG
>NW_007260585.1:79718-80773 GCF_000164805.1 Carlito syrichta | reverse complement strand
GACAGAGTGAGACTCCAACTCAAAAAAAAAAAAAAAGAAATAATATGGAGCCTGGAATTCCAACACTTTGGGAGGCCGAGACTGGAGGAGGATTGTTTGAGTCCAGGAGATCAAGATCAGCCTGGGAAACATAGCCAGACTTCATCTCTACAAAAATTAAAAAAAATAAAAATTAACCAGGCATGGTGGTGAGCACCTGTAGTCCCAGCTGCGTGGGAGGCTGAGGTGGGAGGATCGCCTGAGCCCAGGAGGTCAAGGCTGTGGTAAGCTGTGATCATGCCACTGCAAAGAGGGACTCTTGAGCAACTCCTCTCTGCCAGGCATGAGGCCGGTTAGCCTGGTGTTTGCAGGCGCAGCTCTGGTCTCAGTGGCTCACCCAGCAGGAGGGCTGGGAGAGGAGACCTGGGCTTCCACTCAGCCTTTTCCAGGGGGTTAAAGGGACACCGTTGTGGCCAGCGTGGCAGGGTTGGGAGGGACTGGGAAAGAGAGAGTGCCGTCCGTGCTGGCATGAATCGAGCCCACCCTGCCACGACCCTCAGACGAGGTCCGTGATTCCAAAGCCGGGGTGTGGAGTCGGTTGACAGCCTTGGGTGGTGGGTGATGGAACCACAGCAAGCCTAGACTTCACTATTTATAATGTCGGCCTTAGAGAACTCTGCAGGTGTGCCCTCTAAGTCTCTGAAAATGGTAAAGTTGAAGAAAGAATCCAGGGAAGGCTTGTGCATAGCCAGATTCGAGAACACCGCTGGGGACTGGGGAGTTTACCTTTTTGAAACCCATGCCCCCTTTTGATGAAGTAACAGAAACAGGTTCTCTGAGTTCTTTTTTTTTTTTTCCAATACATTTTATTTTATTTATTTATTTATTTTTTTGAGTTGGAGTCTCACTCTGTCGCCCGGACTGGAGTCTGGTGGACTGGCCACCGCCGCTTCGACCTGCTGGGCTCCGGCGATCCTTCTGCCTCAGCCTTCCGGGTAGCCGGAATTACAGGTGCAAGCTACCACGCCCGGCTGATTTTTTGATTTATTGTAGAGATGAGGTCTCACCAAGTTGCC
>NW_007260585.1:77231-79555 GCF_000164805.1 Carlito syrichta | reverse complement strand
CTCAAAAAAAAAAAAAAAGCCACGTGTCCCCTCTCCCCAGGCCCTGTTCTGCCAGCTGCATTGCCTGCCCTCACCCTCCTCCCCCTTCCTCCTTCCTGGGAATCACTGGTCTAGACCATTGTTTCTCAGGCTTCCTGGGTTTAAGAATTACCCAAAGAGGCCAGGCGTGGTGGCTCACGTCTGTAATACCAGCACTTTGGGAGGCCGAGGCAGAAAGATTGCTTGAGCCCAGGAGTTCAGGACCAACCTGGGCAATCTAGGGAGACCTTGTCTCTACAATCAATCAAAAAATTAACCAGGCGCGGTGGAGTACGCCTGTAGCCCCAGCTACTTGGGAGGCTGAGGCGGAAGGATCGCCTAAGCCAAGGAGGTTAAGGCTGCGGTGAGCCGTGATTGTGCCACTGCACACCAGCCTGGGTGACAGAGTGAGACCCTGATTACAAAAAAAAAACAAAACTAAGGAAAAAGTCTAACTCAGGGTCCTGGAAACCTGCAAATACTCTGGGAGGAGTCTGGGGAAGCTTATTCTGAGAAACCGTTTGAGAATCCAGAGATCGAGTGGGGTGGACTGGTTGGGAGACTCGGGAAGGTTCTCTGTTGGTGCAAGAGAAAGGGGAAACCAAGGCGCTGACCTTTGAGGGGATTTCACCTTAGCAAGGGCTTCTTGGGACACGGCTGTGTCAGGTCAAGCACGGCAAGGAAGACCTTATTCAGGACCATGAAGACAGGAACAGGCATTTGGAGTAGGGGACTTGGGTGGGGCTCCACTTGGAATTCAGCGGGGCATGTGGGAATGTGTAGCCAAGAGGAGGAGGGTCAGTGGATGGAAAATTACCAAGAGGAAGTATTGGGATCAGCGGATTCTGGCTGAACTGACCTACCGGGATTTTGCCAAAGAAGGCCAGTGTGACCAGACCTCACCCGGGGGACATGGAGGGTGACACCCGATCAGATGTCCAGGGTGATCAGAATCAAATGTAGGCCGGGTGCGATGGCTCATGCCTGTAATCCCAGCACTTTGGGAGGTGGAGGTGAGAGGATTGCCTGAGTCCAGGAGTTCGAGGCCAGCCTGGGCAACTTGGCGAGACCTTGTCTCTACAATAAATCAAAAAATTAGCTGGGCGTGGTGGCATGCGCCTGAGGTTTCAGCTATTTGGAAGGCTGAGGCGGAAGGATCACCTGAGCCCACCGGGCTGAGGCTGTGGTGGCCATGAGTGTGTGCACTCCAGCCTGGGTGACAGAGTGAGATGCCGATTAAAAAAAAAAAAAAAGACTCAAGGATGGGGGTCTTACTACAGTGACTGGGTGGAATTCTCCCCTAAAGCCGATTTCATAAGGAAATCTTACAGAGGCCTGGGAGAGGCCGGAAGCCCGACTAGTTTGGCCAAGCAGGGAGTCTGTCAGCGGACACTGCCTCTCCTGCCTGTCTGGTTCCCAGGGAGGGCCATGCTTGGCCTCCCACCTCCAGGACCAGGGCAGGAGCTTGATGGACCCTGGCCCAGGGGACGAAGCATGGGGAGGGATGACAGGGCCTGACCTCAGAGCCCCTCGGGCCTGGCCGGAATGACCAGGCCCTGCCCGCGGGGAGCCCAGTGCTTTGAGAGTGGGGACCTCAAGGTCCATTCCGGTTTCCTGCAGGGGATTTGAGAGCAGCCTGTAAACGTGTTTGTCCCCAGCTGGGGCTTGTTATCCCTTCTCAGAGGTTGGGAAGTTGAGAAGGTACTGGAATCTCTAGAGGCAGAAAAGTGCAACTTGTGACTTAGTTCCCAACCCCCAACATCTTTTTCCTTCCTGCATGAGGGAATTTCCAGTCAACCCTCCTCCAGCAATCCTGTGGGCTGCGTCTCTGCCGCATGGTGGAACAACTTGGTAGACGTGCGCTCCCCTGATTAAGGCTCCTCCAGCCGGGCCCTTACTCACCCCAGAGGCATGCGGCTGTTCACATTCGTGCCAGTGCTAACGGGAAGAACATTTTCCACTGCTCTTGTAAAAACAAACTATACTCTGTCTCTTTTAAGAGGGAGAAAACAGTTCGAGAAACTCTTAACTGGCTGGCTGTGATTGCTCATGCTGTAATCCCAGCACTTTGGAAGGCTGAGGCAGAAGGATCGCTTGAGCCCAGGAGTCTGAGGCCAACCTGGGCAACATAGCAAGTCTTCGTCTCCACGCACACACGCACACAAAATCCAAAAATTAGCCGGGCACCTGTCGGTCCAGCTACTCCAGAGGTTGAGACCAGGAGGTCAAGGCTGCAGTGAGCTGGAGTTGTGCTACTATGCTCCAGCCTGGGCAACAGAGTGAGACCCTTACTCAAAAAAAAAAAA
>NW_007260585.1:65539-76868 GCF_000164805.1 Carlito syrichta | reverse complement strand
CAGGCAATCCACTCACCTCGGCCTCCCAAAGTGCTGGGATTACAGGCTGAGCCACCGAACCCAGCCAATGTACACACATTTTAAGAGGTGTTACCTGTGTCTCGCTTTTAGAAGTTGAATTAAATTGCGGTAGCCATGTGGAGTGTGACTTTAGCTCAGCCATGCTTCCATTTTCTCTGACTGTCTTGCCTGTCTCACAGTGACGCTCGTATTCATCCGATGAACGCCAGCCGTCTTTTGAGCGAACATCATACTCAAAATGTGCATACATTTTTTTTTGGCACCTCCTGTATGTGACATTCATGGCCTGAAAGACCAAGAAGCATGACTGGCTTTTTTTTCCCCCGCTCGGAGGACATCTGCAGTTTATTAATCCCACAAGTAAAGCTGGAAAGTTCGAGAACCTTGAGTTCCTTTCACTATAAACTTCCTTTTGAGACCCTGCTCTGTCTGCTTCAGCAGCAGGAGGACTTCTGGTGAGACTCTTATTTTTCCACATGCAGAGCCAAGTTCCCCATCGTGGTCACCCTGCAATGTTTCAGCATATTTATAGCCTTAGTAATATGAAAGAAAAAGGGTTTTTGGTCTCCTCCTTTAAAGGAAATTGGCCTCTGCTCAGACCCAACTGTTCTTCGCCCCAGCCTAGAGGCCAAGTCATTCGCAGTGTGTCACAGCGGCGTTCTGTATCCAGGCAACGTCACAGAAAACAGGCCAGGCCAGACCAGGCGTGTCCTGGGAGTCACTAGCAAACCCAGATCTACCCACAGGGCACGTTGTCTGCGACTCACAGTGGAAACTCCTAGAAGTTGTAACTGCGTTTTTCCTCAGCTCAGCCTATTGTAAAAATATCTTTGGGATTAAAGTCTTTGCAGGCTGTCGTCTAAACACACTGTCTTTACTTCAGGAAAAACAAAGCATTCGAGCTTTCTTTCCTCTGTCTCCCTTACAAAAGCGTCTGAATTTTATGAGAAAGCAAATCTTAGAAAAGGAGACTAAAGGCTCCTAAAAGAAGGAATTGAGGTGAGACTTTATAGTTGATTTCTTTTGTTTTACTCCATGCCTGGTCAGTGATCCTTTACCACCCTTTTGTGGGGAAGGGAAACTAGCACATATTGGTTGGGTCGGAATGGAGGTGGTGAAGCCATTCAAGGCTGTGGAAGATCAGCGGACAGGCTTTGTGTTTTAGGCAAGACTGTTCCTCCAGTTAGCCACAAGCCTCACTCTTCCCTATTGTGTCACATATCACTCATTGCATTTCACATTTCTGTTATTGGTCTAACCTTTCTCCTTGATACTCTGTGAATTTAAGTTTGATACATGACATTATAGGTCAATGCCCTTGAAGACAGAAACCCTACCTAGCATTCTGGATTGTCTAACATGGATATGTTCCTAAATTAGAGAGCAAGGACTTTAAGAGAGTGGAAAAGAATATTGAACACAGGAAAGTCTCCTAAGTAGACATATATAGAAAACATCAGGCCAAGCACGGTGGCTCACGTTTATAATCCTCTGGCTGAGGCCAGAGGATTGCCTGAACCCAGGGGTTCAAGACCAGCCTGGGCAACTTGGCGAGACCTCGTCTCGACAATAAATTAAAAAATTAGCCAGGTGTGGTGATGCGTGCCTGTAGTTCCAGCTACTTGGAAGGCTGAGGTGGAAGGATTGCCTGAGCCCAGCAGGTGGAGGCTGCAGTAGCCATGAAACGTGCCATTGTACTCCAGCTTGGACGACAGAGTGAGACCAAAAAAAAAAGAAAAAGAAAAAGCATATACAAGCTTGGTAGTCAACTTTAGGAGTTGAAAGTTTGAGAAATTTTTTCCTCAAGCCATTTGTTTGCAAATAATGAGGAGTTAAATGATTAGCAGTTTCTCAAAGAAAGTTGGGACACATCACAGGTGGGCAGAGGGGGCGTGGCACAAGTCTGTAATCCCAGTGCTTTGGGAGGCTGAGGTAAGAGGATGGCTTGTGCCTGCGAGTTTGAGACCAGCCTGGGCAACATAGCGAGACCCTGTCTCTACAAAAAAAATAAAAAAATTATTCAGGCATGGTGGTGCACACCTATAGTCCCAGCTACCCGGGAGGTTGAGGTGGAAGGATTGCCTGAGCCTACCAGGTCGAAGCTGTGGTGGCCGTGAGCATGCCACTGCCCTCTAGCCTGGGCGTCAAAGTGAGACCCCAACTCAAAAAAAAAAAATGGAAGTTGGGACCCAGAGTTACAGACAGAATAGGAGTTATTCTCAACCAGGGGCGATGCAGAGATTTTTTTTTTTAATTGCCCCTGGGGATTGTTACTGGCATCTAGTGGGCAGAGGCCAGGGATGCTGTCCGCAGCCCCCCACAGCAAAAAAATTAATGGGTTCAAAATGTCCATAGTTGTAGGGTTGGGGAATGCTGGTCAAGCCCAGGCCGTCCGCGTTCCTCTTCAGCATTGTTCCAGCATGCTGCGCTGTTTGTTCTCAGATTGATTGGTGATGCAGAGTCAGGTCACTTCGACTTTAGCAAAAGCAGCTCAGTACATGTTCAAGTGCGCGATGTTATTATTTTATCTTAATCTCAGAGTCAGGCTATGAATCATGGGCCTGTGAGGAATGAAATCCAGTTTGTTTCCACGTCGTTCAAGGCCAGCGTCTCATCTAGACATTTAAGACTATCTGGATGACTTTTTTTTTTTGAGTCAAGGTCTCAGTCTGGTGCCCAGGCTGGAGGGCAGTGGCACAATCATGGCTCACTGCAGCCTCCAAATCCTGGGTTCAAGCGATCCTCCCACCTCAGCCTCCCGAGTAGCTAGGACTACGGGCATGTGCCACTATGCATACCTTTTTTAAAAAATTGGAATTGGAATCTCACTCTATCAGCCGGGCTGGAGTGCAGTGGCACGCTCATGGCCACCGCAGCCTTGACTAGCTGGACTCAGGTGCTCCTTTCTCCTCAGTTTTCCAAATAACTGGAACCACAGGCACACGCCACCATACTCAACTATTTTCTTTTTTTATTGTAGAGACGAGGGCTCACCAAATTGCCCAGACGGGTCTCAAACCCCTGGGCTCAGGCAATCCTCTCGTCTCTGCCTCCCAAATAAAAAATATTTTTAGTGTTTGATTTCCTCAAAAGATAATACATTGCTTAAAGAAAAAATATAAAACAATGCTTTGTGGATTTACTAACACGTAGAAGTTAACTGTATGACAATAACAGAAAAAAAAAAAACCCCAGGAGAAAATTCCCACCAATTCTCAATGTTGATTGGAAAACTAAATGTCTGTATTGACCTAAAAGAGATGAAAATTTCCCTCTTACCCCTATGGAGGCAAAAAAAATTTTTTTTTCCGTTGCCAAGTATGGACTCTGCTTGTGATATTAGCAGGGGTGAGAACTCATTCCAGTTCTTGAGTGTCTTGTGTGGTGTTCTGTACAAGAAAGTACACTCTTCCAAGAAATCACGGACACAGGGTTCACATCACGGGGTGAACTGGTGAAACACGGTGCTGTGGCAGTTTCCTGGTCTTGTGCAATATGATATATACATTCACAGAAAGTGAAATCACTTATTAACACTGCCGGGTCACTGGATGTGGATGTGGGTAGCTGGGCTACAGACCAGTCTCTACAAACTAGTCTTATTTCTGAGGACTGAGTGGAAGGAAGAGAATCCAGATACTGTATGTCTGTCACTTCAAAAATGGTGTGCCTGGCTGGATGCAGAGGCTCACGCCTGTAATCCCAGCACTTTGGGAGGCTGAGGTTGAAGGATCGCCTGAGACAGGGAGTTTGAGACCAGCCTGGGCAACATAGCGAGACCCCATCTCTGCAGAGAATTAAGGGGGGAAAAAAATAGCAGGCATGGTGGTGTGTGCCTATATTCCTAGCAACTTGGGAGGCTGAGGCGAGAGGATCATTTGAGCCCAGGAGCTTGAGGTTACAATGAGCCATGATCTTGTCACTGTACTTCTGCCTGGGCAACAGAGTGAGACTCTGACTCAAAAAAAAAAAAAGTGCCCAAATTGCCACATAGGGTTCCTGAATCACCTCTGTGAAGTCACTTTCACATCCTGATTTTTAGATGAACTGCATTATATTTTTCTTTTCCTTTTTTTTTTTTTTTTTTTTTGAGTCGGAGTCTCACTCTGTCGCCCAGACTGGAGTGCAGTGGCCGCTCCCGGCCACCGCAGGCTCGACCTGCTGGGCTCCGGCGATCCTTCCGCCTCAGCCTTCTGAGTAGCCGAATTACAGGTGTGTGCTACCACACCTGGCTAGTTTTTGATTTATTGTAGAGACAAGGTCTTGCCAAGTTGCCCGGGTGGGTCTCGAACCTGCGGGCTCAGGCAAGCCACTCACCTCGACCTCCCAGTGCTGGGATTACAGGCTGAGCCACTGAGCCTGGCATGTATTGTATTTTTAAATGAAATAAATTATTTCCCCACAAGGTGAATTTTCTTGTTATCTTTACTCCAAAGCCCAGAATTACATAAAGACATTCAACTATAGTTTCCTCATCCTGGATTTTTTCATGTAGGAAATCTCTTCTGTCACTTTAAGAACTCAGTGCTTAACTTTCTATTTTTGCGCTAATGACTTTCTGTGCTCTCATATCAGCTAGGATTAGTATAAGTTGCTACAAATGCAGACAGGTTATAAGTAACATTAAAAATTCTTTTTCTCGGCCAAGCACGTTGGCTCAAGCCTGTAATCCCAGCACTTTGGGAGGCTGAGGTGAGAGGATTGTCTAAGCTCAGGGGTTCAAGACTAGTCTGGGCAACTTGGCGAGACCTCGTGTCTACAATAAATCAAAAAATAAGTCAGGCGTGGTAGCGCGCGCCTGTAGTTCCAGCTACTTGGAAGGCTGAGGCGGAAGGATCGCCGGAGCCCAGCAGGTCGAGGCCGTGGTGGCCGTGAGCGTGCCACTGCACTCCAGCCTGGGCGACAGAGTGAGACTGACTCAAAAAAAATTCTTGGTTTCTCACTCTGTCGCTCAGGCTGGAGTGCGGTGGTACAGTTAGCCCATTGCATCCTCAACCTCCTGGGCTCAGGCGATCCCTCAGCCTCAACCTCCCAAGTAGCTGGGACACCAGGCACATGCCACCACACCCAGCTAATTTTTTCTTTTTTCTTTTGTAAAGACAAGGCCTTGCTCTGCTGCCTAGGCTGATCTCCACCTCCTGGGCTCAAGCGATCCTCCCACCTCGACGTCCCAAAGTGCTGGGATTGCAGGCGTGAGCCACTATACCCCTAGAAGGTCTACTTTGGGGGAATGTTTTTACAGTGAGCAAAGATTTGTAGATTCTTTTGTATTTCTATTACAGAGAAATCGCGTCCTCTCTTACTGAATTTTGTCTGAATTTTCTCTCTTCCTGGGTCCTTGGGGGACTGTATACAGTTTTGACTCTTCCCTACTCTGTCTTATCCATGTTGAAATTTCACAGACGCTGCAGTTAAGACTATGCAATGAATACTTGTTATGGAGAAGTGATGGTAGAGACGTTTACTGTGGACGTGTTTACGGCCAAGATATCCTGCGGGGTTGAGAAGAGAACAGCCCTCGTGATGATCTCATGATGGAGTGACTTTATTTTTTTTTTATCAATATTTTTTATTATGATGTTGTGGGGTACAGTTAGGGTTAGGTATACAATTACGTTTCATTCAGGCGCCCTGTTGATAAGAGGTGTTTCCCCGTCCCCAGACAGATATTTGCTCCTGTTAATCCCATCTCCCTCCCCTGCCCATAGTTTCCCAGTACCGTCAGTCATTTTCTTATAGGATTACATTGCATGTTCAAGGTCCATTATATGAGTGAGAACATGTGATACTCGGATCTTTGTTTCTGTGAGAGGTCACTAAATCAAAACCACACTGAAATACCACCTAACCCCAGTCAGAATGGCAATGATCAACAACTCAAAAAATAACAGCTGCTGGAGAGGGTGTGGCGAAAAGGGAACCCTTCTACACTGTTGGTGGGAGTGTAAACTAGTGCAACCTCTGTGGAAAGCAGTGTGGTGATTCCTAAAGGCTCTAAAAATCGACCTTCCATATGACCCCGCAATCCCCCGACTGGGAATATACCCTGAAGACCTCAAATCACTCTGTAAAAAAGATCCCTGCACACGTATGTTTATCGCAGCGTTGTTCACAACAGCAAGAACCTGGAAGCAACCATGCTGCCCATCAAAAGAGGACTGGATTAAAAAAATGTGGTACATATACACGATGGAATACTACACAGCCATAAAAAAGAACAAAATCATGAATTTCACAGCAACCTGGATGGAACTAGAGTCTATAATACTGGAGTGACTTTATGATGGGACAGTGGATGCCTTTGATGATAACAGATGCGTGAGCAGGGAACTGGGGAGTCCTGAGCCTGTGGGTGTACGCCGCCTGCTTAGGCTTCTTTCTTGTTCCCCCGCAGGTTAATTGGCACGGCGACTGTGGCCCTCAAGGACCTGATCGGCGACCAGAGCAGATCGCTGCCCTACAAACTTATCTCCCTGCTGAACGAGAGGGGGCAAGACACTGGGGTGAGGGTCTTCCCTTTGCTCGATGGCGCTGCCGTGAGATGACTAAGTGAAGGTTCATGGAGGAAAAAACATAAATTGATTATTACACGACAAGCAGAAATCTAGCTTTGAGATAAACGGTTCCATCTGTGTATGATAAGAGCCTTGTTTTATACTTTCAATCACAGACTAGCAAATTAGATAGATTTTCTTTTTTTTTCTTTTGAGTTGGAGTCTCACTCCATTGCCCAGGCTGGAGTGCAGTGTTGACCTGCTGGGCTCTGGCGATCCTTCCGCCTTAGTCCTCCAAGTAGCAGAAACTACAGACCCACGCTGCCATGCCCGGCTAATTTTTTTGATTTATTGTAGAGACGAGGTCTTGCCAAGGTGCCCGGGCTGGTCTCAGACCCACGGGTTCAAGCAATCCATTCGCCTGGGCTTCCCAAAATGCTGGGATTATAGGTGTGAGCCACTGCACCCGGCCAGATTGATTTGATTTTCTATGGCAGAATTCTTTCTTTTTGAGTTGGGTTCTCTTGCCAGGGCTGAAGTACAGTGGTGTGATCCTAGCTTACAGGCCAGCTCTTGACTTCTGGGCTCAGGCAACCCTTCTGCCTCAGCTGGGACTGCAGGTGCATGCCATTACACCCAGCTAATTTTTTGATTTGTTTTGTAGAGATGAGGTCTCGCTATGTTGTCCAGGTTGGTCTCGAACTCCTGGATGCAAGCAATCTTCCTGCCTCAACCTCCCAAAGTGCTGGGATTACAAGCGTGAGCCACTGCACTTGGCCAAAAATTATTTTTTACAGAGGGGTGTGAAAATAAACCTCAGTAATTAATCAAATAAGTCCGTGAGCAAAAAATGAATCATTTAAAATGCGCCTCTGTGGTTGTAATTCCGTGATCAAAGGCTGCCTCCAGCCTGGGTTGGAAGCTCACTACAAGCTCACAGTTGCTTGGCCCAACTTTACACCATTTTGTGAGGTGGCCCCTTGGCAATCACACCCTTGGCAGCCTGTGCCTGGTACAGACCCGCCCTTGGCACAATGTAGGAGGACAGGAAGAGTCAAGCACGTGCCACCCCTCCCCCCTCTAACCTTGCTTCCTAGTCCCTGGTTCATCCCTTTCAAAGCTTTTCTTTTATTGAGTCAAGAGTCTCACTCTGTCGCCCAGGCTGGAGAGCAGTGACACGATCATGACTCACAGCTTTGACCTCCTGGGCTCCGGCGATCCTTTCGCCTCAGCCTCCCTAGTAGCCGGAACTACACGAGCAGGCCACTCTACCCAGCTAATTTTTTTACTTTTTTTGTAGAGATGACGTCACACTAGGTTGCCCAGGCTGGTTTTGAACCCCTGGGCTCAAGCAGTCCTCCCTCCTTGGCCTGCCAAAGTGCTGGGATTACAAGCATGAGCACTGCGCCCAGTCTTTCCAGGACTTTGGCTCCTACTGAATCGGCCCATATCAAGCCCATAAGATGCTGATGCCCTGGACTGATTCTTTTTTTTTTGAGTTGGAGTCACTCTGTCACCCAGACTGGAGTGCAGTGGCTGCTCCCGGCCGCCACAGCCTCGACCTGCTGGGCTCTGGCGATCCTTCCGCCTCAGCCTTCTAAGTAGCTGGAGCTAAAGGCGCACGCTACCATGCCCGGCTAATTTTTTTATTTATTGTAGAGATGAGGTCTCACCAAGTTGCCCGGGCGGGTCTCGAACCTGCAGGCACAGGCAATCCACTCACCTCAGCCTCCCAAAGTGCTGGGATTACAGACTGAGCCACTGAGCCCGGCCTGGACTGATTCTTTCTGTTGTGAATTCTCTCTGCCCAGGCCACCATTGATTTGGTGATCGGCTATGACCCACCTTCGGCGCCGCATCCAAATGACCCTGGTGCACCCAGCGTGCCAGGCACAGGAGGTAAGTCGACACTTCTGAAGGCCCTGCCACCCCAGCGGAATCTGCGGAAGACACGCAGGAGAGTGCCTGCCCCTGGGTGGTCACGAGGGCCAGACAGGGGCCCCAGGAGGCAGGTGGAGATGAATTAGGATGTTGCAATTGTTTGTGAAATGCCTTCCAGGCAGAGGGGAAGGGGAGACAAACCTTTACTGAACAGCACAGAAAAAAAAACAACAACAACACTCATAGCTCTGGAAGAATGTTCCAGGCATGGCTTTGCTTCAGGCTTGCAGCCTTCGCCCCCTCCTGGGTCCCTAGACTGTTTGGCTCAAGAAGTGGTCCCTTTGCCTTTCTCCACAGGTCTTCTTTTGGGGGTTGGGGTCTCACTCTGTCGCCCAGACTGGAGTGCAGTGGCCGCTCCTGGCCACCAACCTCGACCTGCTAGGCTCCGGCGATCCTTCCGCCTCAGCCTTTCGAGTAGCTGGAACTACAGGCACGCACTACCACGCCCGGCTGATTTTTTTGATTTATTGTAGAGATGAGGTCTCACCAAGTTGCCCAGGCGGGTCTCGAACCCGCGGGCTCAGGCAGTCCATTCACCTCAGCCTCCCGAGGTGTGGGATTACAGGCTGAGCCACCGAGCCCGGCTGTTCACAGGTCTTCTTACCTCCCAAAGGTGTAGCCACTGGGCTGGGGTCTGAGCATCAGTTTTGTGGTCAGTGTTCTCTCTTGCCTTTGACCCTGACCCCCTCCCACCCCTAAACCCCCTCAGTCCCGAGTGCTTCCTTTCAGCATAATCTACTCCCTCTTCTCCTCAGTCTCAAACAAGGACTGCCAGTCATTCTGGGCTATCAGACGCCACTCTTTTTTTTTTTATGAGTCTGAGTCTCACCCCATCACCCAGGCTGGAGTGCAGTGGCCCGCTCACGGCCACCACAGCCTCGACCTGCTGGGCTCCGGCGATTCTTCCACCTAATCCTTCCACGTAGCTGTGACTCCAGGCATGTGCCACCACGCCTGGCCAATTTTTTTGATTTATTATGGAGTTGAAGTCTCGCCGAGTTGCCCAGACTGGTCTCGAACCCCTGGGCTCAGGCAATCCTCTCGCCTCGGCCTCCAAAGTGCTGGGATTATAGTCTTGAGCCACCATGCCTGGCTCCTTTTGTCCCCATAGCAGTGATGACAAAACACAGAGGAAACTGTCCGCACTCAACAGCACGCCATTAGGGGCGGAGCTGTATGGTCTCACCCTTTCCTTCCTGTCTCCTCTGCCAATGACTGTTGTCACTGGCGTTTGTATCTGCCTGGGAAGGACACTAGGAATTTTCTGGCCTGCAGAAGGCAGTCCTAACTCGTGGGATGTAGTCTTTGTTGTTGTTTTTTGGTGTTTTTTGTTTTGTTTTGTTTTGGCAATCCACTCACCTCAGCCTCCCAAAGCGCAGGATTACAGGCTGAGCCACCGAGCCCGACTGGGATGTAGTCTTTGAATTGGGAGATCAGAGCATCTTTCTTCACACTGACATTTTTTCCCAAGTCAGACCCTGTTTGTTAGTTTCAGAAGCTGCTGTGATTAAAGACCGCATGCTGGGTGACTTAAACAATAGAAATGTGTCCTCTCGCAGCTCTGGAGGCTAGCAGTCTGGAATTGAGGTGTCAGTCGGCGGGGTCCTCTGAGGGAGAACCTGCCCGGATTTTGTCCTTGCTTCTGTGGGTTTTCGGCATTCCTTGGCATTTTTTGGCTCATAGACACATCACTCCAATCTCTGTCTCTGTTGTCACGTGGCATTCTCCCTGGATGGCTTTGTTTTTTTCTCCCTAGGATATAGATTCCGAGACAGGGTTTCTGTTGTTGCATGGCGTTCTCCTGTGTGTCTGCATCCAAGTTTCTCATTTCTTGTAAGGACACACCAATCACTGAAATCATTAAATCAAGGCCCACTGTAGTCCAGTATGAATTCATCTTAACTTGATTGCATCTGCGAAAATCTTATTTCCAAATAAGATCACACTCTGAGGTTCTGGGAGACACGACTTTTGGGGGGATGGTATTCAACCCAGCACAATGGCAGATAAAAGACCATTTCAGGCCGGGTACAGCAGCTCACAGCCGTAATTGCAATTCTTCGGGGTGGGAGAATCACTTGAGCCCAGGAATTTGAGACCAGCCTGGGTAACATATGGAGATCCCATGTCTACAGAAAAGTAAACAAACAAACAAACAAACAAAAAATCAGATGTGGTGGCACGTGCCTATAGTCTCAACTACTCAGGAGGCTGAGGTGGGAAGATCGCTTGAACCCAGGAGTTTGAGGCTGCAGAAAGCTATGATAGCCCCACTGCCCTCTGGCCTGGATAACAGGGTGAGACCTTGTCTCTAAAATTTTTAAAAGGCAGATCCATTATGTTTATTCTATTCCAACAGTCAAAATGGTAAATGGGTCCCTTTGTGTTACCCTTTTAGCCAGGCCTTTAGGAAAAAAATAATAACACTGTGGTTTATTTAAGTAAAAACAGTAAACTCACAGAGGTGAGCACCACACCGTTTGTTAGTTTTTTTGTTTTGTTTTATTTTGTTTTTTTGAGATGGAGTCTTACTTTGTCACCCAGGCTGGAGTGCCGTGGCACACTCACAGCCACTGCAGTCTTGACCTACTGGGCTCCGGCGAGAACCTTCCGCCTCAGCCTTCCAAGTAACTGGAGCTACAGGCGCACACTACCATGCCTGGCTAATTTTTCGATTTATTATCAAGACAAGGTCTCGCCAAGTTGCCCAGGCTGGTCTCGAACCCCTGGGCTCCTGCAATCCTCTCACCTCTTCCTCCCAAAGTGCTGGGATTACAAGCATGAGCCACTGCACCTAGCTGTAGATATGTATGTGTATGTGTATGTATATATGTGTGTGTATATATATATATATATATATTTTTTTTTTTTTT
>NW_007260585.1:64149-65519 GCF_000164805.1 Carlito syrichta | reverse complement strand
CACTTTGGTCCCCACTTCACCTGGTTTGAGATCAGGTACCCTTATTAATGTTATGTGCTCTCTCCTCTCCCTCTCCTGGCAGTTTTCCACTACTGCCAATCCCTTTCTTACAGTATTATGATAAACATTCGGGGTCCGCTTATGAGTGAGACCGTGCAGTCCTCAGTTCTTTGTTTCTGTGATAGATCACTGAGTATGATAAACTCTAAGTCCATCCAGGTTGCTATGAAGTTCGTAATTTGCTATGTTTCTTGATCGCTGTTGCTAGATGCTGTAGTAGTTGGGGTGAGGAGGGTTTTAAGACCCTCTACCTGCCCTCCAGGGAATTCTAGTCCAGTTTTGGTGACAGGACCCTCTTTATCCTGAAGGTGTAGGCTCATGAAAAAAAAGCAGAGGCTTTGGGGTCAGCTGGGCCTGGGTGGGAATCAGGGTCTACTGTTTATTAGCCCTAGGACCTTGGGTAAGTCGCTTAACCTCTCTGAATCTGTTTTCTGTCCTGGAATGCAGGGATTATAGCAGCATTTATATCATAAGGTTGGAGAGATTAGATAAGAGATTGTGTAGGAAGTATTTAGCCCAGTGCCTGGCATATAGTATTAGCTATATTGATGATAACTATTATTACTGTTTTTTTATTTTTTTTGCGTCAGAGTCTCACTCTGTCGCCCAGACTGGAGTGCAGTGGCACGCTTATGGCCACCGCAGCCTCGACCTGCTGGGCTCAGTAGATTCTTCTGCCTCAGCCTTCCAAGTAGCTGGAACCACAGGGGTGTGCCACCACACCCAGCTAATTTTTTGATTTATTGTGGAGACGAGGTCTCGCCATGTTGCTCAGGCTGGTCTCGAACCCCTGGACTCAGACAATCCTCTCGCAAAGTGCTGGGATTACAGGCTTGAGCCACCACACCTGGCCTGTTATTGCTATTATTATAGAATGCCAGATGGCTGGAATCGCAGCTCAGCTGGGTGACACACTTCATATGGCATTCAAATTACTTTCTCTAAAAAGCAGAACTTTTAGGGGAATAAAAGGCATGGTTTGGTTTAGAGTCAGGTAGATGACCAAATGTCTTCTTTGCGAATTATTTTTATTTCTTTCTTTCTTTCTGAATCGGGGTCTCTGTCTCCCAGGCTGGAGTGCGGTGGCACACTTATGGCCACCACAGCCTTGACCTGCTGGGCTCAGGCAAGATCCTTCCACCTCAGTCTTCCAAGTAGCTGGAACTACAGGTGCGCACCACCATGCCCAGCTTATTTATTTATTTATTTATTTATTTATTGTAGAGATGAGGTCTTGCCAAGTTGCCCAGGCTGGTCTCGAACCGATGCCAGGCAATTCTCTCACCTCTGCCTCCCAAGTGCTGGGATGA
>NW_007260585.1:55475-64129 GCF_000164805.1 Carlito syrichta | reverse complement strand
AAAAAAAAAAAAAAAAAGAAATGAAAAAATACCAACTCTTGAACTGGCGAGAAAATCCTTGCCACCCAGGGCTTTCGTTGGAGGCTCCTTCTCCCCTGAAGCCTTTGAGACACTAGTGCTCCTGGCAGGACTGTGGCCTAAAGAAGCCGCCACCCCCTCAGGAAGCTGACACCCACCAGGCTCGTGGACAGCAGGTGGGCAGGTACCGCCCAGGCCTCCACAGAAGCTCTCAGAGTCCCTGATGCTGCCTGACTAGGACAGGAAGTGAGCCAGAAACTGTGTTCCTGGTATTTGGTTTTCAAACAAAGAATGCTAAGTGTGAGATGAGAAGGGAAAACTCTTGATTTAAAAAAATAAACAGGATTCTTTGATCTGGAAGTGCTGGCTTTGCTCTTTAAAATGAATATTCGCCAAGGCTGGGTCAAAGGTGGTATTCTGAATGATGGCTTCATAATCTGGCTAAAAGGGACTTTTTTTTTTCAACACTGTAAAAGATCTTCTTGGCCAGGCACAGTGGCTCACACCTATAATCCCAGCATTTTGGGAGGCCGAGGAGGGAGGATTGCTTGAACCCAGGAGTTCGAGATCAGCCTGGGCAACATAGCGAGACCTCGTCTCTACCAAAAAAAAAAAAAATCTTCTAACATCCTTGAGTATTTCGATGTTTCAAGGAAAAATATTTCCCCCCCCCAACGTAGTATCTTAGTCCACTGGCATTGCTATAAAGTAATTCGAGCTGGTGGGTCATTTATAAAGGAAAGAGGTTTATTTGGCTTATGATTCTGCAGTCTCTACAGGAAGCATGGCGCCAGCATCTGCTCCTGTTAAGGGCTTCTGGAAGCTTCTACTCATGGTGGAAGGAGGAAGCGGGGGGGGGGGGGGGGGGGGGGGGGGGGGGTGTGGTACTAATGGCAGGAGAGGTCACTCCTGACTACCGGTAATGACACCCTGCCCTTCATGAGGCTCCGCCCCTACGACCTCACACCTTTCACAAGTCCCCACCCCCACCCAGCCTTGGGGGTCACATTTCCAACATGAGCTGTGAAGGGGACAGAAATCCAAACTCTGTCCCATGGTAATTCACTTCAGCTGAGCAAAAGCATCTTTGAGTACCTACAGCAACTCCACGCTAGGGAAGATGCCGGAAAAAACCAAAAAGCAAGCAAACTTACAACCTCCGGGAAGATAAGACCCACGCACATTAGACGGAAATCACAGCAAGACAGCCGTACCTCTGGGCGCTGCAGACCTTAATGACATAAACAGGACACCTGGCTCAGAATTGGTTTTTTTTCCCCCTTCAATTTTTTTACTTTTAGAAAAAGTAAAACATTACCATTCTCTATACAAGTAATGTCTCCTTTCTCTGATTTGTATAGACATTTTCATATTTTTTTTTCTTTTGAGTAGGAATCTCACTCTGTCACCCAGACTGGAGGACAGTGACACGGTTCCTGGCCACCGCAGCCTTGACCTGCTGGACTCAGGCGATCCTTCCGCCTCAGCTTTCCAAGTAGCTGGAACTATAGGCATGCGCCACCATGCCCGGCTAATTTTTTGATTTATTGTAAAGATGGGGTCTCACCAAGTTGCCCAGGCTGGTATTTTCATATTCTTAAAACTTGAACTTGTTTTTCTTTTACTGATCACAAGAAAAACTGACTAATATGTAAATATCACGGAGCTATAAGACCTGGAAAGTGAAAATCTCAGTCTCATCCTCCTAAGAGAGCCACTGTTGATAACTACTCGAAAGGGTAAACTGAGGTGAGGAGGGCTGGTGCCGTACCACGGGAATAATGCAAGATTGCAACCAAGTAAGAAGTAGAAGGAAGTAAAGTTTATTATTCACCTTTCACAGATTGGAAAGGGGGCCAACATTCAGAAGCAAGTGTGGCATCCAAGGGCCAAGAACCGGGTATATTTAAGGGCCTTTGGGGTAAGGGGCATTTGGGCCTGGAGGGGTCTGGACCTAAAGGGATGTCCAGGGCTGTGGGTTTTGATGTTGATTGTGGCCACCTGAGTCTTAGACCTTGACTTTGGCCAGACATTAGCATCTCATGCCCTCGGGAGGTGGGCTAGATGGTAGGAAACTAGGTGAAGAGTTTTTCCTACAAGAGACCTGTCAGACATTTGCGATCTGCAGACTCCTTAGCAAAAAGGTGGTCTATTATCATTTCTTGGGTGGTGGTCTGCTTCACATCATCACCAAGGGTCAGGTAAGCGCAGGTACTGACATCAGGTGATGGACAGCAGGCAGATGTGTCGGTTAGTCTTGATTGCTGCCAGAGTGGTAGGCTAGATGGAAGGCGGGGAGGGTGTTTCCTGCAAGAGATCTGTCAGTTTCCATTCCACAAACTCCTTAGCAAAAAGGTGGTCTTCTTATCATTTCTGTGGCTTCAGCCAGCTTACAACCAAAAAGCAAGCAAACTTACAACCTCAGGGAAGATAAGACCCTCACAAGGAACCTGGAAGTCTCCTAGAGTTTATTATGCTAAACCGTGGATTGAAAGGTTGGGCTGTCCTTATCTTGCATCTGATGGAGATTTGCCAAGGGAATGGGGTAGGCTGCCAGCCTGGCCTGCAGTAAAATGTCTGAAGGCTTCCTAAAACCTGCCTATTGGAAATCTATCTATTTTTAACCTGTGCTAGATTCAAAGCATGTCAATCTAAGCAGAAATGGCTATGCTGAGGCAAAATGTAAACTAAGTTTATTCCAAGTTTCTCGGGGTCCTTCCTTTCCCTACTTATCCTGATTTGAAAGCATAGCAGCTCCCGCAAAGGAGAAATTAGAATTATGAATGACGGAACGCAAAAGTGAAAATTTTCAGGAAGATTCACCCCTGCAATTTAAAGAAACTAGTTATGCTTCTAGAGCACAGGAATTGAACACCTGAGGGTCGTGCTATGTTGCCCAGGCTGGTCTCGAACTTTTGGGTTCGAGCAATCCTCCCGCCTCGGCCTCTTCAAGTGCTGGGATTACAGGTGTACACGCATACAGGCCCAGCCTGAAGGTGTCATTTTCAAGGAATGCTTCCTTGGAGTTTTCATTTCAAGGTGACAAAAGGTACAGACCCGGGGGCATTGGGGGCTTGACTGGAAGTGTGTGGTGTCAGAGATGGCTTTCTCATTCACCCACCTCCAAAGACAGGTCCCATGACAGGGGGCTGGGCAGACCCCAGACTACAGGCTGGACCTCAAATTCTGTTACCATGGCAACTTGATTTCCCAGATGTCAGTCAGCTTAATTGGAGTCTTCATGCCTGTAGGCAGAATGAACTATTTTTTAAATCTCCCATCTATTTTTGAAGAACCATCTGTTCCATTTGTGCTTTGTCCAACTATAGAAATGCAAAAACTCATTCATAGCCAGACCTCACTGCTTCAAATTGATTTCATTCCATGAACACACCAAAGTCATTTTGCTTGAAGCTAAATTCGATCCAGTTCAGAAAACTTTTATTGACACCTGACTATGGGGCATACAGAAGGGAGAAAGGCATTGTTTTGCCACCAAGAAGCTTGCAGTCATTAGGCGATAAATGAATGACTGACTATATCCCAGAGCCGGATAGAATCAATTCTTCCAGAGAGGACTAAGCAAATTATTGCACAGGAAACAACTTCTTAAAGAATGTGTGATTGGCTGGGTGTGGTAGCTCACGCCTGTAATCCCAGCACTTTGGAAGGCTGGGGCCTGAGAATTGCCTGAGCCCACAGGTTCAAAACCAGCCTGGGCAACATGGTGAGACCTCTTCTCTACAATAAATTTAAAAATTAGCTGGGCGTGGTGGCTTGTGCCTGTAGTTCCAGCTACTTAAAAGGCTGAGGTGGAAGCATCGCCTGAGCCCAGCACGTCGAGCTGCGGTGGCCGTGAGCATGCCACTGCACTCCAACCTGGGTGACAGAGTGAGACTCCAACTCAAAAAAAAAAAGAAAGAAAGTATGATTTCTGTCCATGCGTGGTGGCTCATGCCTATAATTCCAGCACTTTGGGAAGCTGAGGTGGGAGGATCGCTTGAGCCCAAGAGTCTGAGACCAGCCCGGTCAACATAATGAGACCTTGTCTCTACCAAAAAAAGTAGCCAGGTGTGGTGACATATGCCTGAAGTCCCAGCTACCTGGGAAGCTGAGGTGGAAGGATCGCCTGAGCCCAGGAGGTCGGCGCTTCAGTGAGCCGTGATTGTGCCACTGCACCCCAGCCTGGGTAACAGAGTGAGACCCCCCAACTCGAAAAAACAAAAACAATGAAAGTACGTTGTATTTTTCAGTTGTGTATTTCAAGTGGTGTTCTCGGTGCCTCGAACAGTACTTGGGAAGTCATAATGTGCATAAACGCTTGGTTGTCTGAGTGAATGAATGAATGGTGGATGGGAAATGGTTTAAAATTTTTTTCAAGAAGGGCATTTTGGGGAACACCAGTGAATAGACCAAAGTGCCTGACTCCTTCAGAAGTGTGTTCCTGGGGGCTACGGGTGCTGGGCCGAGACCTCTGTCTTTGATGCAAGACCATCCACGGAGCAGGGACTGACTTGGTCAGAGGAAAATGGTCACCCTGCTAGAATTTTGTTGCAGACACTATTTCCAGGATTGATATCTCATAGATATCATCAGGTGGCTTTGTCCAATAAACTGATTTATGAGGCCAGTTTTTTCTAGGATATTTAGGATAATCAAAGTGCTCAGAATAAATAAGTGGTTATCAATATTTATTTCATTATTCTTTAATACGTGCACGCGCACACGTGCACACACGCTGCAGTCTCACTGTCACCCAGGCTGGAATGCATTGGCATGATCATGGCTACCGCAGCCTCAACCTGCTGGACTCAGGAAATCCTTCCACCTTAGCCTCCTGAGTAACTGGGACTACAGGTGTGCACCACCACGCCAGACTATTTTTTAATTTTTATTTTTTGTAGAGAAGGGGTCTCGCCAAGTTGCCCAGGTCTCTCAAACTCCAGGGCTCAGGCAATCCTCTCACCTCGGCTTCCCAAAGTGCTGGGATTACAGGGATGAGCTGTTGCGCCCAATCCCAATATTTAGACCCAGTAAAATCGTCAAGGGAGAGCTGTACACTTGCAGCTATCTGGCGCCCATCTCTGGAGAGTTGGCCTCAGCTGATCTGGAGAGGAGCCCCAGTCTACACAGAGAGCTTGGGAAGTCACCCTCTGGTGTTCACTTTGAGAAACGCTTCCATTGTGCATTTTACCCAGTTACCTTTCTGTTGCCCAGATTCAGACAGCGTTCTTTGGGCAGTGTTTTCTAGATGGGCTCACAGCCTTGACTGAGCAAAGGCAGATATTTCCAGGGTTCTCCGATATCTGTGTCTGAGTTCCTGCTGGTTAGTGGTTTTCCACAGGACCTTTGCTCTGGTCTATGTGTTGGAACCACACCAGAAGATTCTTAGGGCACTTCTAGTGCTATTTACTCAAGAATTAGGGTGGGGTGGGGTAATGAATTGCTTATGGTAGAACACAAATATTAATTTAAGAATTTTTGGTTGGGAGCAGTAACTCACATCTGTAATCCCAGCACTTTGGGAGACTGAGGCAGGAGGATCACTTGAGCGCAGGATTTCGAGACCAGCTTGGGCAACATAGCAAGACCTTGCTCTACAATAAATCAAAAAATTAGCCGGGCATAATGGTGAGCGCCTGTAGTCCCAGCTACTTGGGAGGCTGTGGTGGAAAGATTGCCTGAGCCCAACAGGTTGAGGCTGTGGTGGCCATCATTGTGCCACTGCACTCCAGCCTGGATGACAGCGAGACTCCAACTCAAAAAAAAAAGACTTGTTTCGGTAACTTGCTGGAGTTGGAATGAACAACCATCCCTAGAAGTCCGTGGAAGCTTCACTGGGACCAAGTGTGGATCCCACAGGGAGCTACGGATGTTCAGACAGAAGACAGGTTGGTGCTAGCTGTGCTCAAAAGCTTGATAGGATTTGACTGAGTGGCATCATAATTGTTGGGGAGTTGAGATAGCATTCCTAACAAAGGAATTGCTAAGAGCTTGTCACAGCCAGAGAGGGACAGTGAGGAACCGAACGAAGTAAATCAACAGACTCAGGTTTGAGGGCTGGCTTCACTATCAAGCTGTGTGACAGCAGGCCTGTCACTCAACCTCTCTGAGCCTCAAATCCCTTACTTACAACATCAGGGGACTGGATTAAATGACATGTAGGGCAGCGGTCTCCAACCTTTTTGGCATTAGGGACTGGTTTCGTGGAAGACAATTTTTCCTTGAATGGGGGGCAGGGGGATGAGCAGTCAGTCCTCACTGCTAATGTTAGCTTGTATTTGCAGCCACTCCCCAGCGCTGGCATCACCGCCTTGGCTCCGCCTCCGATCAGGCATTAGATTCTCATAAGCAGCGTGCAACCTAGATCCTTCTCATGTGCAGTTCCCCATAGGGTTCGTGTTCCTATGAGAATCTAAAGCCACCACCAATCTGACAGGAGGCGGAGCTCAGGCGGTAATGCAAGTGATGAGGAGCAGCAGTAAATACAGATGAAGCTTCCCTCACTCACTCACTCGCCTGCCACTCACCTCTTTCTGTGCAGCCCGGTTCCTAACAGCCCATGGCCTGGGGTTGGGGATCCTTGATGTAGGGTCTCCCCCGCCCCTCCCCGGCTCTGACTTGATTTGATGCAAGCCAAGGCTCATGAGAGAAGATGGAATGACAGACGTCTCTTTGATGATTCCTTCAACTTGCAAATTCTAAAATGATGAGGTTGGCTTTGGTCCAACCTCTAGGGCCAAACCCAAGAGCTGAAAGTGTTCCAGGGATTCAATGAGCAGAGCCTGCCGAGTTGAGTAACAGACCTGAGACTGGACTGTTGGGGGTCGAAGCGTGAAGGGCTTTAGTGACCTTTGACAAGGGCAGTTTTGGAGGAGGAAGAGGGTGAAGGCCCGGCTGGAGGGATCTCAAGAGCAAAGGAGAGGAAGTGGGGGATGGGTCTCCTGACACAAAGAGTAGGGGACAGGGACAGTGGTGTGACAAAGGTTGAGACCGCCTGTATGACTGGAGTCATAGATAAAGCCAACTGGAAAGATGCAAAAGACGATCTCTCTAGTGGATTGAAGAATGTCCCTTGAAAATCCACGTCTCCATGGAAACTCAGAGCGTGACCTTGTTTGCCAATAGGGTCTTTGCAGACTCCTCCCAAGAGGGGCAGGAAAAACGGAGCAGTAACTGCAGGGGGCGCTGTGGAGTCGAGGAATTTCTGTTTGTTTTGATTAGACCTGGTTTCTATTTTGTTTGTTTGTTTTAATTAGCAGGGTTCTACTTTGTTAGGAATGATCCAGCAGAAAGGTGAAAACCAATGAGTGGAGACAGAGGCAGAAGCTGCAGGAGCAAAACCTTTGAGTAGTGAGAGCCGCCAGGATCCGTGCACAGGGGGAAGGGTTGGCTTCGGTGGGGAGCACAGTTCAGCCATCGAGTCATCACAGCAGATGAAGAGAAGGCAGAAAATGCAGGGAGATGGTTGATTTGGGGGTGGAAGCCTGTGGAAATTCTCCTCTGATTGCCCATTTTCCCGGTGAAATAAGAAACAGGGTCATTAGCTGGCAATGAGAAAGACAGAGAAGGTGTTGGAAGTGCTCAAGACGTAAACTAGGGCTGGGTGCGGTGGCTCATGCCTGTCATCCCAGCACTTTGGGAGGCAGAGGCAAGAGGATTGCCTGAGCCCAGAGGTTTGAGACCAGCCTGGGCAACTTGGTGAGACCTTGTCTCTACATTAAATCAAAAAATTAGCCGGGCACGGTGGGGTGTGCCTGTAATTCAAGATAGTTGGAAGGCTGAGGCAGGAGGATCGCCTGAACCCAACAGGTCGAGGCTGCGGTGGCCGTGAGCATGCCACTGCACTCCAGCCTGGGTGACAGAGAGACTCCTACTCAAAAAAAAAAAAAAAATATAGACTAGGCGGGAGTTCAGGAAGACAAAGGGATCTGACCGAGTTGGTTAATCCATGGCCATCTCAGACCAGAAGCCAGGAAAGCTTGGAAGTAGATGCTTTTGGACGTGGGGTAGGATGGCTTGCAGCCCTGCAAAGGCATCCGCGCTCTGTGATCATGAAATTCAAGTGAGACCGGTCCATCGGGTATGTGTTCTTAGCCAAGTTCGGCTGCCTGGGTCGAGGTGGAGTAGGTGGAAGATGGAAGGAACAGGTGAGCACAGTGAAGTAACAGGGGAGGGATTGTGATGTTAGATCATGGGCTGAGAATATGGCAGTGTCACAAAGTGAGTAGGGGACAGGGACGGTGGTGTGACAAAGATTGAGACCGCCTGTGTGACTGGAGTCATAGATAAAGCCAACTGGAAAGATGCAAAAGACGATCTCTCTAGTGGATTGAAGAATGTCCCTTGAAAATCCGTGTCTCCATGGAAACTCAGAGCGTGACCTTGTTTGCCAGTAGGGCCTTTGCAGATATAGTTAGTTAAGATGAGGTCATTCCAGCTCAGGGCAGGCACAAAATCCAATCCCATAACCACAGAGGCAGAGATCAGAGTGACGTCGCTACATGCCAGGGCTTGTGAGACTGACTAACAGCCACCAGGCGGGAGGAGGCAAGGAAGGGTTTTTCCCTAGAGGCTTTTGGAGGGAGCATGTCCCTGCCGGCATCTTGATTTTTTTTTTTTTTTTTTTTTTTTTT
>NW_007260585.1:50701-55455 GCF_000164805.1 Carlito syrichta | reverse complement strand
AGGCAATCCACTCACCTCAGCCTCCCAAAGTGCTGGGATTACAGGCTGAGCCACCGAGCCCGGCTGACATCTTGATTTTTAACTTCAGGATTTGGAACTTGTCAGAGAATAAGTGTCTACCATTTTAAGCCACCAGGGTGTGGCACCTTGTGACAGACTCAGGAAGCTCATTCCACCGGCGCTTTCCTATTCCAGGAGTTTCTGAGTAGCTATTGCCCTTCTGGTCATGAAAGAGTGATTCTTTGTGGACTTGAACCTGGCCAAGAGCCACTTGGCTGTGGGTCATGTTCACGCCTGCGTTTCTTGAGCAGGGCATGCCAGCACAACGGCTAACATTTTGGTAATGATACAGCTTGCACAGAAAGGTGTGTTCAGCAGTACCGAAGGGTCCCCTCGCTCTCTGTGAAACACTTACTGTAGCGTTGTTTAATCCTGGAAGCTTCCTGCCACACACACGGGAGATTTACTGCTCAAATAGTCTTTTGCTGTGAGCCTGAGATGCTGGCTGTCACCATGGCTTAGGCGGGTTTCCTCTGATCCATCCCTTCAGCCTAAAGTCTGAATAGCAGAAGGTGTTTCCAGAAGAAATGGCTGGCCCTTCATTATCTGCAATCTGATTCTAGAACATACGTTATGACTATTTTTGGAGACAGGGCCTCTCTCTGTCACCCAGGCCGGGGTGCAGTGGCAGGATCACGGCTCACTACAGCCTTGACCTCCTGGGTTCAAGTGATCCTCCTGCTTCTGCCTCCCGAGTAGCTGGGACTACAGGCATGCACCACCATGCCTAGTTGATTTTTAAATTTTTTTTTTTTTTTTTTGAGTTGGAGTCTCACTCTGTTGCCCAGGCTGGAGTGCAGGGGCACGCTCACGGCCACCCTAGTGTCGACCTGCTGGGCTCTGGCGATCCTTCCGCCTCAGGCTTCCAGGTAGCTGGAACTATAGGCACGCGCTACCACGCCTGGCTGATTTAAAAAATTTTTTTGGTGGAGATGGGGTCTCGCTGTATTGTCCAAGCTGATCTCAAATTCCTGGCCTCAAGCAGTCCTCCTGCCTCAGCCTCCCAAAATGCCAGGATTGCAGGCATGAGCCACCGCACCCAGCCTTAGAGCATCCATCAAGAACTTAATTAATGCTTGTCCAGAGTGCACCACCCCAAACAGGGTACAATTAACCCTTCCTTTTTCGCCTGCTTACTACCATAAACCAACACCAGCTCCAAATGGTACAATTCACAGCCAGGAGGAAGTCGCACTTGGGCCCACGAGGCTCGAAGAAAATTTGCCGTAGCTGTTTGGAGAAACTGGAAGGCTGCCTGCCCAGCCCAGCCATTGCTTGGTCCAGCACAGATGGGTAGAGGAGGCCTGATGCCCAGTGTGTCCCTGAGTTGGTTGAGGTAGGGAGGGGTGCCCCATCAGCACTCTGGGCGCTCTCTCTTGAGAGTTGTGCAGTAACTTGGCCAAGTGTCAAGGCATGTGCAGGACGCCAGGTCCCCCAAACCTCCTCACTCCGCATTTACCATGCCCCTTCCCTGGACAGAGGAGAAAAAGGGCAAACCCCCTGATTCTGAGGCCTGTCTGGGATGGGGCAAGACCTGCGGGTGAGTGAGCAGATGCGAGACTGATTGCGTGACAGCTAGAAAGAGCCACGTGTGATGGGATGAAGGGTGGAACCGACTCCACCAGGAGAGGTGGGGACAGTGTGTTCGGAGGACAGTGTGTTCCTTTTTATTTTGAGACGGGGTTCTCACTCTATCGCCCAGGCTGGAGTGCAGAGCTTTGACCTCCTGGCTCAGGCGATCCTTCCACTTCAGCCTCCCGAGTAACTAAGACTGTAGGTGTGTGCCACCATGTCTGGCTAATTTTATTTTTGTGTCGAGATGAGGTCTCGCCAAGTTGCCCGGGCTGGTCTTGAAACCCTGGGCCCAGACAGTCCTCCCGCCTCGGCCTCCCAGAGTGTACTGCACCCAGCCCCAACACAGTGTATTTCACCTGAAGTTTGAGGAAGGACAGATACTCACCTGGTTGAGAGCAGAAGGGAGGACATTCTAAGAGTTGGAATCCAGGTGCCCGAGAGGCAGTAGACAAACCCTTCTTTTGACATCTCTGTAAGAGTGGGCAAGCCGGGCTCGGTGGCTCAGCCTGTAATCCCGCGCCTTTGGGAGGCTGAGGTGAGTGGATTGCCTGAGCCCGCGGGTTCGAGACCCACTTGGGCAACTTGATGAGACCTCATCTCTACAGTAAATCAAAAAATCCCCCCGGGTGTGGTAGCACATGCCCGTAATTCCGGCTACTCGGAAGGCTGAGGCGGAAGGATCTCTGGAGCCCAGCAGGTCGAGGCTGCGGTGGCCGGGAGCGTGCCACTGCCCTCCAGCCTGAGACTCCAACTCAAAAAAAGAAAGGTCAACTATGAAGAAGAGGCCATGAGCCTAGCCAGGAAGGGTCAAGGTTGACCTTGGAAGAACAGAAGGCCGGCTCCCACAGGTCAAGCCTGAACGAGTACTTGGTGAGGATGGGCCTCACCCTGGGCTGAGCGGTGCCGCTGCCTCCGGGGAGACCTCCATGCCCTTGGGGCTGCCTCTTCCTCACCCTGTGCCCCCAACCCCTGCTCGCCCCCCATTGCTGCTTGCCAGAAAGTGTCCTGTGCTCCGAAAAACCCCTTCCAATGGCAGCCGTCTGAAGGGCCCCCTGAATGCGGATGTTAAAACCCTAACCCCTGGCTGGGCGCCGTGGCTCCGCCTGTCATCCCAGCCCTTTGGGAGGCCGAGGCGAGAGGATTGCCTGAGCCTGGGGGTTCGAGATCAGCCTGGGCAACTTGGTGAGACCTTGTCTCTACAATCAATCACAAAAACTAGCTGGACGTGGTGGTGTGCGTCTGTAGTTTCAGGTACTTGGAAGACTGAAGCGGAAGGATCGCCTAAATCCAGCCGCTGGAGGCTGCGGTGGCCGTGAGCGTGTCGCTGCACTCCAGCCTGGCGACAAGAGTGAGACTCCTACTCAAAAAATAAAATAAAATAAAAAATAAAACCCTAACCCCTGCGGGGGTGGTGTTAGGTGCTGGGGCCTTCGGGGAGGCTTAGGCCATGAGGGTGGAGCCCTCACACCTGGGATTAACACCCTTATAAAAAGGGTTCCAAGGGAGGACACAGAGAAGGCGCCATCTGCAACCCTCTCCAGACACCGTGTCTTGTGTCTTTATCTCGCCCTTCCCAGCCTCCAGAACTGTGAGAAATAACTCTCCTGTGGTTTATAAGCCGCCCAGCTTTTGGTATTTTGTTATATCAGCCCAAACAGACTAAGATGCCAAACAAAATTGATTGTTCAGCAAAACTTAAAAAAAAAATTAATGTATCGGGTGCTGTTCTGTGCCAGACACTGTGTTAAAGGCTTTGCAAATAAATTAACCGTATCCTTACAATAACCCTGTGGAAAATACTATTACTTCCCTCCACTTTTTTTTTTTAAGTTGGAGTCTCACTCGGTCGCCCAGACTGGAGTGCAGTGGCCGCTCCCGGCCACCGCAGCCTCGACCTGCTGGGCTCCGGCGATCCTTCCGCCTCAGCCTTCCAAGTAGCCGAAATTACAGGCACGTGCTACCATGCCCGGCTGATTTTTGATTTATTGTAGAGATGAGGTCTCGCTGCCCAGGTGGGTCTCGAACCCGCGGGCTCAGGCAATCCACTCACCTCAGCCTCTCAAAGGCGTGGGATTACAGGCTGAGCCACCAAGCCCGGTTTACGTCCCCCTTTTTACAAATAAAAGTGAAGCTAGCCTGGCATGGTGGCTCACACCTGTAATCCCAGCACTACACTGGGAGGCCGAGGCAGGAGGATGGCTTGAGGCCAGGAGTTTGAGACTAGCCTGGGCAGCATAGTGAGACCTCATCTGTATTAGAAGGGAGGGAGAGAGAGGAAGGGAGAAAGGTAGAGAGGGAAGGAGGGGGAGAGAGCGAAAGAAAGAAACAGAAGCTTAGAGAAATTAAGAAATATACTCAGATTCACATAGCTGGGATTTGAAACCAGGCAGTACGACTCCAGAGCCCACGCTTTAAAGAACTGAGCTACACAGCAATGTGATTGAACTAATTCATACTAGGATGTGAATGGTGGCTACAGGTGGCTACATGTGGAAATTAAATCTTTTACATGATTTTGCATCGTAAAGGAGGAATTTCAGAATCCAGGAGAACATACAAGTGCTGGTATTTTCTAGACAAGGTGGTTAATCTTCTAGGCTCTCTTAAAAATATTGCACAGATCACTGGGAATTCAAACTTTTTATCTTTTAAGAAATACTAAAGTGTGTCCGTGAGTTTCAGAGAGTTTGTGAATTAAAGAAATGGCAGAAAAGGCAGAGATTTTTTTTTTTTTAGTTAAGTCTCACTCTGTTGCCCAGGCTGCAGTGGCACCATCATAGATCACTGCAGCTTCGACCTCCTGGGCTCAGGCAATTCTGCCTCAGCCTCCTGAGTCGGTGGGACTATAGGCCTGCCCCACCGTGCCGGCTAGTTTGCTGACTATTTGTAGAGACAAGGTCTCGCTATGTTGTCCAGGCTGATCTGGGGCTCCTAGGCTCAAGCGATTCTCCCAAAGTGCTGGGATTGCAGGTGTGAGCCACCACATCCAACCTGGCTTTTTTTTTTTTTTTTTGAGTTGGAGTCTCGCTCTTTCACCCAGACTGGAGTGCAGTGGCCACTCCCGGCCACCGCAGCCTCGACCTGCCGGGCTCCAGCGATCCTTCTACCTCAGCCTTCCA
>NW_007260585.1:48925-50681 GCF_000164805.1 Carlito syrichta | reverse complement strand
CAGGCGCGCGCTACCACGCCCGGCTCATTTTTGATTTATTGTAGAGACGAGGGCTCGCCAAGTTGCCCAGGCGGGTCTTGAACTCGCGGGCTCAAGCCATCCACTCACCTCAGCCTCCAAAGGCGCGGCTTTTGTTTTTTAAGGAAAGACTTGTGTGTACTTGAAGGCAGAGGAAAGCCCCCAGTGGAGGAGGAAACCACGGGGGGTGCTCAGGGGTGAGGGGGACAGTCAGGGACCTCTCAGACTCAGGAGGTGACAGGATCTGAGATATGGCAGAGGGTGAGGGCTTCGCTCTGCTAAGCGGGGAAAACACTTTCCCCTGAGTGCAGAGGGACGCGAGGGGCGTAAATGAGGAGACACGTGTGTGTCAGTGACAACCAAGAGGACAAGAGACCACCTTGGTCTGCTTGGCAAGTCAGTGAGGTGAGTTTCTCATCCACCGTGAGAGCATTTGCGAGTTAGGAAGCTCAAGCAGAAAGCGCAGTGTAGACGGCTCAAGTGTGGATCTCCAGAGAGATCTGCGTGGGAAGGGTGGGGCTGAAGCCAGTCTTTGCCAGGTTCTCGTGCTCCGTGGCCTTTCTTCGCTTCTCCGTCCTGACTGCAGAAAGCCTTCCTGGCCTCAGGCTGGGTCCTGAAATCAGAGTCCAGCGGTCCTTGGCTGGGCCCGACGGCACCGTCTCCTCCCGATCCCCGTGGTCTCTGGGATTCTCTCGGACCCTCTGAAGGCTGAACACACGTCAGGAACCATGCTTCTAAAGATAGTTTGTCTAGCTGGGCTCCGTGGCTCACCCCTGTCATCCCAGCACTTTGGGAAGTGGAAGCGAGAAGATGGCCTGAGCCTAGGGATTCAAGACCAGCCTGATCTCTTGGCCAGACCTCATCTCTACAATAACTTGGCCAGACCTCATCTCTACAATAAATCAAAAATTTAGCCGGGCGTGGTGGTGCACACCTGTAGCTCCAGCTACCTGGGAGACTGAGGCAGAAGGATAGCTTGAGCCCAGTAGGTCGAGGCTACAGTGGCCGTGAGCGTGCCACTAGAGCAGCCTGGGTGACGAACTAACAAACTAACAAACAAACTAAGTAACTAACTGTATCTGAGTCACAACAAGTCTCCAGTCGGCGTCACCAAAAGCATCTCCTTCGCCTGTCACCTCAGGAACACAAAGCCCAGAAGGGCAGGCACAACCGTCCATGTCCCGGAGACCTGAGGGTTCAGACATTACCTATAGGGTAAGGGCCATCCCTAACTGGATTCCCTTCTCATATTTTAGGAGAAGAGGAGGAAGGTGAAGGTGATGAAGACGGGATGGACGGTGCGGTCCGGGACCCTGGGCCCCGGGCGCCGGCGGGGAAGGTGTCGGAGGCTCAGCTCGCTCGGAGACTGGGCAGAGTGAAGTCCAGCCGGCGCATGCTGTCCAACAAGCCCCAGGACTTTCAGGTAGACACAGCCCTGGCACGCTGGCTCCTCCCCTAACCCCTCACTGCCCATCTTTCTGCAACCGCCGTGACGTGCCGGTAGGTCTGAGCCTACGGGGAATGGCTCAGCCAGTAAACGGGGGTGTCTGTGCATAAACCCAGGAAGAAGAGCTTCCCATCATTCTTCTGCATGCAGAAGTGGGTTTAGTGAGGCCAGATAAGGTTCTTCGAGAAAGAGAATTGAGGCCAGGTGCGGTGGCTCACGCCTGTCATCCCAGCACGTTGGGAGGCTGAGGTGAGTGGATTGCCTGAGCCCGCGGGTTCGAGACCTGCCTGG
>NW_007260585.1:36351-48737 GCF_000164805.1 Carlito syrichta | reverse complement strand
ACTGCACTCCAGTCTGGGCGACAGAGTGAGACTCCAACTCAAAAAAAAGAGAAAGAAATAGAATTGAAACTTTCCTTCCCTTTGGTGGTAGAAAAGAGCACAGAAAAGAATTAAAGCACAGATGGCGATTTTCTTTTTTCTTTTTTTTTTTTTAAGTTGGAGTCACACCCTGTCACCCAGACTGGAGTGCGGTGGCCGCTCCCGGCCACCGCAGCCTCGACCTGCTGGGCTCTGGCGATCCTTCTGCCTCAGCCTTCCAAGTAGCCAGAACTACAGGCGCGCGCTACCACGTCCGGCTCATTTTGATTTTTATTGTGGAGATGAGGTCTCGTCAAGTTGCCCAGGCAGGTCTCGAACCCGCGGGCTCAGGCAGTCCACTCACCTCAGCCTCCCAAGGCGCGGGTTACAGGCTGAGTCACCGAGCCCGGCTTCAGATGGTGATTTTCATAGCTCTGGGCACTGCCTTGGGTGGGAGACAGCTGTTGGGGGTGGGAGGTAGTGCCTTACTAGGCCCAGAAAGACCAGGCCTGTGGCCGGAGTCTGGGCAGTGACTCCCGCCCTGCCCCGCCCCTTCCCAGGCCAGCTGCACCCCACGACTGCCCTTGGGTTCTATGACCCAACCCCAGTTCCCATCAGGGGAATGATCACAGGGGCCCCTCCCAGGCCCAGCCCGTGCGCACCAGTCCGCCACATAGCTGCCCCGGCCTGGATTGAGCAGGGGTGGAAACTGAGGCAGCCCCTGAGGATACTGTGATGCCATGTGCTGAGAAAGGATTGATAACAACAGCCTTCTGTGCCGGCAGATCCGTGTCAGAGTGATTGAGGGCCGGCAGCTGAGTGGCAATAACGTACGGCCTGTGGTCAAGGTCCACGTCTGCGGCCAGACACACCGAACAAGAATCAAGAGAGGGAACAATCCGTTTTTTGATGAGGTAAGGGGGTGGAGAGTGCTCAGAGTCCCATGGGGGAGGCAGGAACACGAGCAAACTTATCTGATGAAAACATTTTGGAGTCCCAGGGCTGTCTGCCCTGACTCATGCCTGTAATTCCAGCACTTGGTGGGAGGATCGTTTGGGCCCAGGAGTTCAAGACCAGCCTGGGCAACATAGCCAGACCCCGTCTCTACAAAAAAATCAACAAATTAGCCGGGGAGGGTGGCATGTCCATCGTGCATATATTCTACAAACGAGTGGTCTAGCTACTTGGGAGGCTGAGATAGGAGGATCACTTCAGCCCATGAGGTCAAAGCTGTGGTGAGCTGTGATCGTGCCACTACACTTTAGCCTGGGTGACTCGGTGAGACCCTGACTCAACAGTAGTATGGTGCTCCAGAGTTAAACATACAACGTTAAGAAGCCCCGGGTGTTCAGATCACCTCGTTGGCTTTGCCATTGGTTCTCAGGCATGCTGATGTCTCTGGGGTATTTCAGCAGTAACTTCCAAATGGATCACTTCCTGATGGATTCCGCCATCCCTTGTCATAGAGCCCGTGATGTCACCCATATCTGCCTTTGCTTTTCCTAATCAGCAGGATGTCCCTGAGGGACGACTCTGTGTGACTAAGTGATTCAGTTTTTTAAAGATGTCAAAACTTACTTGGCTGTAAAAATAATATATGGTCGACCAGACATGGTAGCTCATACCGGTAATCCCAGCACTTTTGGAGGCCGAGACAGAAGGATCGCTTGAGCCCAGGAATTCGAGGCTAGCCTGGGTAACATTAACTGAGACCTTGTCTCTGCAAAAAAATCAAGAAGGGCAACCCTCTCTGGTCCCCTCCCACTGTGGGAGCTTTTCTGTCCTCTCAATACATCCTGCTTTCAAAAAAGAAAAAGAAAGAAATTAGCTGGACATGGTGGTTGCATGCCTGTAGTCCCAGCTACTTGGGAGGCTGAGGAGGAAGGATCGCCTGAGCCCAGGAGGCTAGGGTGAGCCATGATCGTGCCACTGCACTCCAGCCTGAGCAACAGAGTAAGATCCTAACTCAAAAAAAAAAAGAATTTTTTTTCCAGATTAACATTTACTGACCTGACATGGTGAAACCTCAACATATCTAATATCCATTGCCCAAGAACCAATCTTCTTAAAATTAACTGTTGCAATAAATGAAAATGTAATCGCTAATGATTCTGCTGAAGCCCTAACATAAGAAATGAGGGGACCCCAAAAAAGACCAGAATGATCTTTTGAAGGATGGGCCCCTCGTAGTACAGGCCTTTCCCGTTAGGTAAGTGTTCTAGGAAGCCACTGGCATCCATGTGCCAGCTAGCGTTGTTGTGAGAGGCTGCATTCAGCTTCAGCGAATTTCTTTTTTGAGATTCTTTCAACATGCTTGCCCATTTCATGATGGGTGATTTACGAGTGCACCTGTTCACCCGGCACTGAGTGTTCAGCAGTTTTTAAACCAAAACCAGCATGATCCCCATGCTCCACCCTCCCTATTCACCCGATCTTGCCAAGTGATTTTTTTTGTTTCCCTGGATGAACTAAGTCCCCAGTGGGAAACATTTTGCCCACATGGAAGAGGTGAAACAAAAAACAGCACTGAAAGACTCAAAATTGATGCGTTCAAAAACCATTTTGAGCAGTGGAAAAAGAGTCTCGATAGGTGTTTTGAGTCAGACGGACAACACTTTGAAGGTGACTGAAGTTTATACATGTAAGAATAAATACACAATTTTAAAATTAATAAATTCCTTTTTTATATCCCCCCCCATAACATAATCTAATGGGCAAGGTTGTCTTTGAAAGTGTTTTCTTAGAAAGAGGAAAATTAGAGTGATTAGACATAAAGGATATTGCTAACACAAAGAATTAAACAGACACTCCAGGTCACGCCAGTCCTAAGCGCCCATTTTAGTAAGAGTGGTTGGTGGCTCAGCCTGTCATCCCAGCACTTTGGGAGGCCGAGGCGAGTGGATTGCCTAAGCCCGTGGGTTCGAGACCCGCCCAGGCAACTTGGTGAGACCTTGTCTCTACAATAAATCAAAAAATTAGCTGGGCGTGGTGGCACACGCCTGTAGTTCCAACTACTTGGAAGGCTGAGGTGGAAGGATTGCTGGAGCCCAGCAGGTCGATGCTGGGGTGGCCCTGAGTGTGTCCCTGCACTCCAGCCTGCACGACAGAGTGAAACTCCACCTCAAAGAAAATAAAATAAAATAAGAGGCGACCCTCTTAGGTTCCCTCCCATTGTGCAAGCTTTTCTGTCCTCTCCATAAATCCTGCTTTCTCAAAAAAGAAGAAGAAGAAGAAGAAGAATGGCGACACAAAATAGCCTTGGATTTTCATTTCATTTGGCTTGTAGGTATCTAGTCTCAAACGAACAATTGTCTTGAGTGAAATAAACACCGTGTCTGTTACTTACCTCTTTCCCCAGCATGCAGAAGTGGGTTGACCATGAGGCTTAAACTTCAGAGCCTTTCCCAAGGCCCTGCCTGTGTTCGCGTGACTTCATTTTGAGTTGGTGTTTTGTGTTTTTTTAGGAGGGACCCCAAAATCATAGCATCAGATTTTCTTAAACCTGAATCCTCTGCTGACACTTAAACGTTTCCTCTCTTGTCTCGACAGTTGTTTTTCTACAATGTCAACATGACGCCCTCTGAATTGATGGATGAGATCATCAGCGTCCGGGTAAGGGACCACGTGTAGGAAGTCACCGCTCACTCACTGCAGACAAAGCCGGTCACCTCCTGACTACTGTTCTCTTTTCCAGGTTTATAATTCCCACTCTCTGCGGGCAGATTGTCTGATGGGGGAATTTAAGGTGGGTGACAGCTGCCTGCTTCATTGCACTTGCGCGAAGACGAGAACTTTCCTAACGGGAGCTGTGATTCCTGGGTCCCCATCTTGGTGATATCTTAGGGCTACACGTGAGGGGTCAACACCATGACCCTTGCTGAGGGCTGCCCGGGGCTTGTCTGCTTCCAATGTAGAACACTTCACAGTGCCCCAAAGCAAGACGCCCTGAAGCTGCCACATCAGGGCCCGTGCCAGGGTTCCATCTGTAGGCGGGTGCTTGACTACGGTGAGAAACCCACCGTCCCCCTCCACCTCCAGGGGCTCCAGATTTCCATCTACAAAGTCAGTTATTATAAATCTAGAATATGAGAGGAAAGGCAAACCAGGCAAGAGACTCTGGGTGCTTTTCTAAGTAACTCTCCTTGGAATTAAAAGACAACTATTTGGTTGGCTTCTTACCAGCAATTTTACATGAGATTGGCTGCCTGTGATCACTAGAAGTCCTAAGGATGATCTGGGTCAGGCAGACCTGTGTTCATATCCTGTCTGCCAGCCCCTAGGCACGTGTCCCAGGAGAACTCAGCCTCTCTGATCCTTAGTTTCTCCGTCTGTAAAATGGGGTCCCTGTGAAGATGAAACGAGATCATGTGTGTAAAGCACTTAGCACAGTAGCTGACACATCAAAGTGCCCAATCAAGAGTTATACTAGCCGGGCTCAGTGGCTCAGCCTGTAATGCCATGCTTTGGGAAGCATGGATTGCCTGAGCCCACGGGTTCGAGACTCGCCTGGGCAACTTGGCGAGACTTCATCTCTACAATAAATCAAAAACTAACCAGGTATGGTAGCGCGCGCCTGTAGTTCCAGCTACTTGGGAGGCTGAGGCGGAAGGATCGCTGGAGCCCAGCAGGTCGAGGCTGCGGAGGCCGGGAGTGGCCATTGCACTCCAGTCTGGGCGACAAAGTGAGACTCCAACTCAAAAAAAAAAAGAGTTATACTAATATTAGCATGAGTTGGAGGAGAAGGTGAAGGAAGATTGGACGGAAAGTTGAGCTAGGCGAATTTCTGTAGAATGATCAATGGTCACAGTTTGCCTGGGACTTTTAGCGCTCGAATTCTACTTCCATTTTTTCTTCCAACTCTAAGACTAGCTCATTGACTCAACAGTGATTTACTGAGGATCCTCCGTATGCCACATGTCAGCTAAGGCATTGGGGATACAGAGAGGGTACGATGGAAGTATGGGATTGCAAGGAAATTTAAGTGTAGTCAAGAGTGCTGTATTTTTTTTTTTTTTTTTTTGAGTCGGAGTCTTACTCTGTCACCCAGACTGGAGTGCAGTGGCCGCTCCCGGCCACCGCAGCCTCGACCTGCTGGGCTCCGGCAATCCTTCCGCCTCAGCCTTCCAAGGAGCTGGAACTACAGGCGCGCGCTACCACGCCCGGCTAATTTTTGATTTATTGTAGAGATGAGGTCTCTCCAAAGGAGCGCTGTATTTAAATACAGTCATAATGCTTTCTTGAAAGTGATTGAACTGATTTTAAAATCTATTTAAATTTTAAATTCTTTTTTCCCAGATTGACGTCGGATTCGTTTATGATGAACCCGGTAGGTAATGTTGTTATGTGTTTGAAGTCTTCCTTCCAAACCAATGGACACAGAGCCCCAGTGTGCTCGTTGCTTTTAGAGTAATGTTTTAATTAAGTAGAAGAACCCCAATTTTAGCTAAAAATGAAGGTAGCATGCATTGATTCAGTATCCAAAGTGCATAGGTAAACTGAGGTACAGGCATCAATCAGGGAAAGCGAGAAACTCTTAGTAAGTGACATTGAGTATTCAAGTTAACTGAAAATGAGGATTAAAAATTCTACTTAGATTAAAAATGAGAGTAAAACAAATGATCTCAGCCGGGCTCGGTGGCTCAGCCTGTAATCCCGCGCCTTTGGGAGGCTGAGGTAAGTGGATTGCCTGAGCCCCCGGGTTCGAGACCCGCCTGGGCAGCAAGACCTCATCTCTACAATAAATCAAAAAATCAGCTGGGCGTGGCAGCGCATGCCTGTAATTTCGGCTGCTCGGAAGGCTGAGGCGGAAGGATTACCGGAGCCCAGCAGGTCGAGGCTGCGATGGCCAGGAGTGGCCACTGCACTCCAGTCTGGGCGACAGAGTGAGACTCCAACTCAAAAAAAAAAATAAAGCAAATGATCTCTAAAAATGCATCCAACCTTTGGTAAAGAATCGGGATTCTCATCTAGGAATAATGAAAAACCTAGTAAGAGGGTTAAGCAGACAAGTGTTCCTGTGTCTCTTGTCAAACATCTCTGAAGAAGATTCTAGAAATCAAGACATTTTTGAGAAGATCAAGGAATTAGAGTCAAAGGAATTTTTAAAAATTATTTTCTTGGCGGGGCTCGGTGGCTCAGCCTGTAATCCCAGCACTCTGGGAGGCCAAGGTGAGTGAATTGCCTGAGCCTGCGGGTTCGAGACCAGCCCGGGCAACTTGGTGAAACCTCATCTCTACAATAAATCAAAAAGTAGAAGAATCACCAGAGCCCAGCAGGTCAAGGCTGTGGTGACCAAGAGCATGCCACCGCACCCAGCCTTGGCGACAGAGACAGACTCCAACTCAAAAAAAAAAAATTATTTTCTTGTTGGGGGAGGGGAGAGGATGCTTAGTGGGTATAAATAACAGTAGCTTAGTTTGGATGTCTGCATTGTTTATCATAACACTCCTAAATTGTCTATGTTTTGTGAGCGCATCTTGATTTCTGCAGATTACATTACAAAACTAGTTAACACAGTTTAGGGAGTCTTGTTTGAATCACATGAGGCCAGGGTAGGGAGAGAGAGAACAGACAGAGGACGTTGGCATGGAGACCCTCTGGGGAATTTGGTTTATGGGGAATTTTGCGTGCTTGGTGAGACATCCCAGGAAATGCTGGCTGTCTTATGGGCAGATGAAATCCCAGGCCTGTCAGCGTCTCTTTAGAGTGTCCTTGTCCCTTTGCCCCTTTGCCCCTTCTTAAGGTCATGCTGTCATGAGAAAATGGCTTCTTCTCAACGACCCCGAAGATGCCAGCTCTGGTGCTAAAGGTTACATGAAAGTCAGCATGTTTGTCCTGGGAACCGGAGATGAGCCTCCCGTGAGTACCCAGATTCCCTCCCTTTTACACTTTTGATTGAAAAAGAGGACCCAGAATTAAGCACGTGGGCACCCGCGATTGTGAAATGGACCACAAACAGTCCCCAACCCCTCGATTCTGCCTTTTCTTCATAAATGATCGTGTTAGCTCACTCCGACTCCTTCCCTGTGTCTGGGAACGAGTGTTTCATTCAGAAGAGATGTGTTTTCACAACTCCCTTGCATCATTGGAAGGACTGCTTTTATCTGGAGAGCACGACTTCCTTGCAGAGTCAGGCATTGCTACCTAAACAGTTGGGGATTATTTGGGAAAATTGGGCCCCTGACTGGGATATCGCTAGTGGTCCAGAGAAACTGAAAGAACATCACGAACACACACACACACACACACACACACACACACACACACACACACACACACACCCCACTATTTGGTGCTCATAAAATTACAAAATGACAACAGACATACATGAGCATTGATTGTGTAGAGCAGGTCTGAGGGAAAACTGGTGACTGATGGTAGCTGAACTCAAGCGTTCACTTTTTGTGCCCATTTGGCTTTTTCTTCAAGCACGACTTTTTTTTTCTTTTAAAGATGTGGGGTACAATTCAGGGTTAGGTATACAAATGGTCATTATGCAGGTCCCCTTGTTGATAAGGTATGCCCCTCCCTCCCCTGGCAGTTTCCCTCAACTGCCAATCTCACCCCCCTCCCCTGGCAGTTTCTAACTACTGCCAATCCCTTTCTAATAGTATTATGATAATTTTTCAAGGTCTGCTTATGAGTGAGAACATGTGGTACCCAGTTCTTTGTTTCTGTGACAGATCACTCAGTATGATAGACTCTAAGTCCATCCAAGTTGCTGCGAAGTTCATAATTTTGTCTTTCTTTATGGCTGCATAATATTCCATCATGTATATATACAAGATTTTTTTTTTATCCAGTCCTCTTTCGATGAGCAGCATGGTTGGTTCCGTGTTTTTGCTATTATGAACAATGCTACAATAAACATGCGTGTGCAGGTATATTTTTCATAGAGTGATTTGACTTCCTCCGAGTATATTTCCAGAAGGGATTTCAGGGTTGTATAGAAGGTTTTCCAGCTGCTTTTCTATGTGTATAATGTTAATCGTGTGTTGCCCATAGCCTGAGAAACGCGATCGCGACAGTGATGGTGACGACGTGGAGAGTAATTTGCTGCTCCCTGCTGGCATCGCCCTGCGGTGGGTGACCTTCTTACTGAAAATCTACCGAGCTGAGGACATTCCCCAGAGTACGTGCTGATTTCATCTGGCCCCGGGATTATCAGTTAGCTGCGCCATGGGATGTGTTGAGATCAAACTCTGAGTGGTGACCGATGGTCCCCGGGGGATGTTTTCCTTCTGAAAAAGAAGATGCTGTTGGAAGCTCCCATGGCCCAGCCAGTGGGTTGCCGATCTGGGTTTCTTGTCGAGCACCCGCCTTTGGCTTGTTCGGCTGTCTCTTCTTCTGGCGATGTTCTGTGTCTTCTCTGTATTCTAGAGAATGCTAAAAAGAAGCGAGCAGTGAGTGCTTCCAATCCGTCTCATCCCAAGGGAAAATGTGAAATTGTATGATCATGTAAACGTATTTGCCGTGGGACTATTTAAAAATGACTGAGCAAAGAGTACTCACGTCCCAATGACTAGAAGTCTGTCCCTCTTGTGTTATAAGTGTAGCAAGAGAGTAGACTTGTGGAATCACCATAAGTGATTCCATCTGGAAGGACACATCTGGTGACTTCCCTGTCTTTGCTGATGGCCAGCCAGTGTCCTGTCTGCCTTGCTGGGCCTGTCCATTTCCTGCTGGGCTTTGGACATAGGGTCCTTCTCCAGGTTCCCAGGAAATAGCAACCACTGTTCACACCATGGGTCGCTTCAGGATTTGCTACTTTTCCTGGGATTCCTTCCCTTTTTGTTTTGAGTCGGAATCTCACACTGTCACCCAGGCTGGAGTGCAGTGGCATGCTCATGGCCACTGTAGCCTTGACCTGATGGGCTCGGGTGATCCTTCCGCCTCGACCTTCCAAGCAGCTGGGACTACGGCGTGCGTGTGCCACCATGCCCGGCTAATTTTTTTGACTTATTGTAGAGACGATACAATAAGCTCTTGAGCTCCTGGGCGCTGGCAGTTCTCCTGTCTCGGCTTCCCAAAGTGCTGGGATTACAGGCGTGAGTCACCGCACCTGGCCCTTTTGTTTTGTTTTTTTGAGTTGGAGTCTCACTCTGTTGCCCAGGCTGGAGTGCAATGGCACGCTCACGGCCACCACAGCCTTGACCTGCTGGGCTCAGGTGATCCTTCTGCCTCACCTGCCAAGAAGCTGGAACCACAGGTGTGCACCACCATGCCCAGCTAATTTTTTGATTTAATGTAGAGACTAGGTCTTGCCAAGTTGCCCAGGCTGGTCTCCAATCCCTGAATTTAGACAATCCTCTCACCTCTGCCTCCCAAAGTGCTGGATTACAGGGGTAAGCCACCATGCCCAGTCTTCCTTCCCCTTTTCAAAAGACCCTATAATGCCTCTGCATACCATCTTTCCCTCAAAAATATGTCAAATGGGCAGGGTGTGGTGTCTCACACAGAAGTGGGAGGATTGCTTGAAGCCAGCTGTTTAAGACCAGCCTGGGCAACATAGCAAGCCTTCATCTCTCTCTCTCTCTCTCTCTATCTATCTATCTATCTATCTACACACACACACACACACACACACACACACACACACACACACACACACACGTATGTCAGGCTGGGTGTGGTGGTTCACACCTGTAATTCTGCACGTTGAGAGACAGAGGCAGGAGGATCACTTGAGTCCAGGAGTTCGAAACCAGCCTGGGAAACATAAGTGAACCCTCATCTCTATAAAAAAATTAGCTTGGTGTGGTAGCATGCACTTGTAGTCCCAGCTACTTCGGAGGCTGAAGTGGAAGAATCATTTGGGCCCAGGAGGTCAAGGCTGTGGTGAGCCATGATTGTGCCACTGCAATCCAGTCTGGGCAAGAGTGAGACTCCAACTTAAGAGAAAAAAAAAAAAAGACCAGATGCAGTGGCTCACGTCTGTAATCCCAGTAATTTGGGAGGCCAAGAAGAGAGGATTGCCTTAGCCGAGGGGTTCAAGACCAGCCTGGGCAACTTAGCGAGAATTCATCTCTATAATAAATCAAAAAGACCAGCTGTGGTGGCTCAAGCCTGTAATCCCAGCACTTTGGAAGGCCGAGGCAAGAGGATTGCCTAAGCCCAGGAGTTCGAGACCAACCTGGGCAACTTGGTGAGACCTTGTCTCTACAATAAATAAAAAAAAAAATTAGCTGGGCATCATGGCACACGCCTATAGTTTCAGCTACTTGGAAGGCTGAGACAGAAGGATTGCCAGAGCCCAGTAGGTTGAGGCGGCAGTGGCTGTGAGCATGCCACTGCACTCCAGCCTGGGCGACAGAGTAAGACTCCAACTAAAAAAATAAAAAATCAAAAAATTACCTGGGTGTGGTGGTGCATGCCTGTATTCTCAGCTACTTGGGAGGCTGACATGGAAGGATCACCTGAGCCCAGTAGGTCAAGGCTGCGGTGGCCATGAGTGTGTCACTACACTCCAGCCTGGGCGACAGACCAAACTGAGTGAACTTTATTCTACTTTTTTCTCCATAAATAACCAAATCTCAACATAAATGATAATTTTTCAATTTCTTTTTCAAGGTGCCTATGTTGATTTTAAAACTTCGTGGAGAAAATATTTTTTTCTCTTAACTAAAAGAAAAAGGATTTCTGCTACTAGAACTTATTACCCAGAAGAACAATTCTTGTTGCAACTATTTTTATGTACAAGAGACAGTTTTTAATTTTGCTGAATAATTTCTCTCTTTTGAGATAATCAAATATAATTTCTGCTATGTGCTGTATTACTTTGCAGTGGATGACGCCTTCTCACAGACAGTAAAGGAAATATTTGGAGGCCATGCGGACAAGAAAAACCTCGTGGATCCTTTTGTAGAAGTTTCCTTTGCTGGAAAAAAGGTTTGTACGTGATCTAAATGCAGATGTCACCGGGAAGACATGTTCAAAGCACCGAGGTTTTCTTGAAGTGGATTCCTGCTTATTCTTTGTCCAAACAGCCCCCTGATGAGTTGGACACGATGCAGGAACACAGATTATCTGAATCTGAACACGCCAGACTTCTCCACAGGTTTATTTTGGAGTGGAGAGTATGCTGAACACCAATTAGAAAACTCAATCTTTGGAAAGATTAGAATCGTAAAAGCTACTATTGAATTTTTGGGATTTAAGGACCAATCTTAATCTTGGGCAAACTCCCTCCCCCAGTGAATATTGTAGGGTGAAATCCCCAATGCCCTGTGGCCTTCTCTGGTCTTGATTCTCACCTCCCAGACCCCGTGAGCTGCTGGAACTGGAGAGAGTCAGGGAAACCCCATCTCCCTCCTTTGAAGAAATCTGGGAGACTCTTGGTGTCTCTTGGTGTGGAAACACCTACAGAGATGTCCAAAGACAGAAGAGTAAGATTTCACAGTAGAATCACAGTCCATTGTGGACAGCCACAGGCATGAAGAAGTCATATCTTTTACGTGTCTGAACCGTTTAATTATGAAAGCAAGACTCAGCCGGGCTCGGTGGCTCAAGCCTGTAATCCTGCGCCTTTGGGAGGCTGAGGTGAGTGGATTGCCTGAGCCCGCGGGTTCGAGACCCGCCTGGGCAGAGAGACCTCATCTCTACAATAAATCAAAAACTCAGCCGGGGGTGGTAGCGCATGCCTGTAATTCTGGTACTTGGAAGGCTGAGGCGGAAGGATCGCCGGAGCCCAGCAGGTCGAAGCTGCGGTGGCCGGCAGCGGCCACTGTACTCCAGTCTGGGCGACAGAGTGAGACTCCAACTCAAAAAAAAAACAACCTAGCCTGGTGCAGTGACTCACGCCTTTAATCCCAGCAATTTGGGAGTCAGAGGTGAGAGGATTACCTGAGCTCAGGGATTCGAGACCAGCCTAAGCAACATGGTGAGACCTCAACTCTACAATAAATCAAAAAATCAGCTGGGCATGGAGGCACATGCCTGTGGTTCCAGCTACATGGAAGACTGAGGTGAAAGGATCACTTGAGTCCAGCAGGTTGAGGCTGCGGTGACCATGAGTGTGCCATTGCTCTCCAGCCTGGGTGACAGAGTGAGATTCCAACTCAAAAAAAGAAAAGAAATATAACCCCCTTCTAAAAACATGTACCTCTCCTGTTGTGGCATCAAGTCTTCATGTTTTTTCCGTGTTGTAACTTGGCATTGAGCTTTCATGAGGGACTGACTGGATATTGTCTCAGCGTTATTTTCAAAAAGTTGAGGTTTATAAAGACCTCCTTGAGTTGTAAAGACCATGTGTATTACCATGTGTAACACATAAAAAGGAGCTTGTTAAGCTTTCTGATAAATTACCTCATTTTTTCAGCAGTCTAGAATGCTTGTAATGACAAAGTCAGGTCTGACCTCCTTGATAGTTA
>NW_007260585.1:35627-36331 GCF_000164805.1 Carlito syrichta | reverse complement strand
GCCGGGAGCTGTGGCTCACGCCTGTAATCCCAGCACATCGGGAGGCAGGGGCGAGAGGATTGCCTGAGCTCAGGGGTTCGAGACCAGCCTGAGCAACTTGGCGAGACCTCATCTCTACAAAAAATTAGCCGTGTGTGGTGGTGCATGCCTGTGGTTCTAACTACCTGGAAGGCTGTGGTGGAAGGATCACCTGAGTCCAGCAGGTTGAGGCTGCAGTGGCCGTGAGCAGCAAACCACTGCACTCTAACCAGCCTGGGACAGAGTGAGACTCAAACTCAAAAAAAAAAAAAAAAGAAAAGAAAAGAAAAGAAAACCAATGAAGAAATGGTTTTAGGCCGGGCACGGTGGCTCACACCTAGAATCCCAGCACTGTGGGAGGCCAAGGCAGGACAATCACTTGAGGCCAGGAGTAAGAGACCAGCCTGAGCAACATAGAGAGACCTTATCTCTACAAAATAAAATGTTTTAATTAGTCGGGTATAATGGCTCATGCCTGTAGTCCCAGCTACTTGGGGGGCTGAGGTGAAAAGATTATGTAAGCCTAGGGGCTTAAAGCTGCAGTGAGCTGTGATCATACCACTGCAGTCCACCTTGGACAACAGAGTGAGACTCTATCTCAGAAACAAAACAACAGCAACAAAAACAACCTTTTTTTTTTTTGAGTTGGAGTCTCACTCGGTCGCCCAGACTGGAGTGCAGTGGCC
>NW_007260585.1:34828-35607 GCF_000164805.1 Carlito syrichta | reverse complement strand
CACACACACACACACACACTCACAACTGGGTGGTTTTTTTTTTAAGGATCTGGGGCGATTTGAGGCCTGATTGAAATTCAAGGTTTACCCCCGCTCCCTAGGCAGGCAAATTCCTCACCCTCTGAGTTTCTGTTTTCCTGAACTATGGATGGAGTTAATAACAAGCTCATAGGGTTGGGGAGGGAGTTAATTAATTCAAGAAGTGATGTCTGCAAGCCTATGAAATTCCAGGTTCTGTCCCAGGTACTGGGATATGAAAGTGAGCATGTGGGACAACCATTGGTGTCACTGGTCACTTGGGGATAGAAAAAACAGACAATAAACAGGCAAACATGCCACCATGCCTGGCTCATTTTTTTTTTTTTTTTGGTAGAGACGAGGTGTCACTATGTTGCCTAGGCTGATCTCGAATTCCTGGACTTAAGCAATCCTCCTGCCTCGGCCTCCCAAAGTGCTGGGATTACATGCATGAGCCACCACGCCCGGTGTTCTGGAGTTTATTCTAAGTGTAGTTCACGGGCTTACTGAAGACATACACAGAGGAGTGACATGACAGCCAGGAGACAAGAGAGGAAGTGGGGGTGCAGAGGAGTCACCTCCCTGGTAGAGATATTTCAGGATCTGCCAGAAGATGGGAGCGTCCAGATTCACTAATGGCCCGAATGAAGCATGTAGAGGAAAGATGTAATGGCCGACGCTGGTTCTGAGGAAAGACTGGGACAAGAGCCAGTGTCTGGTCTGGGCAGGGAGGCTGGTGGGCCAAATCTAAAGATCTCTTT
>NW_007260585.1:12172-34808 GCF_000164805.1 Carlito syrichta | reverse complement strand
AAAAAAAAAAAAAAAAGAAACTAAGATCAATATTAAACTCATGTCATATTTTACCAAATCATTATGAAGAAAAACTAAGTTTAACCAGATTACTAAGTATATAACTTAGTGCATATATTGGAAACTCCCAGCACTTTGGGAGGCCGAGGAGAGTGGTTTGCCTGAGCCCTGGGGGTTTGAGACCAGCCCCAGCAACTTGGCGAGACCTCGTCTCTACAATACATCAAAATTGAACCGGGCGTGGTAGCGCACGCCTGTAGTTTCAGCTACTTGGAAGGATGAGGTGGAAGGATTGCCAGAGCCCAGCAGGTCGAGGCAAGGGTGGCCGTGACGTGTCATTACACTCCAGCTTGGGTGACGGAGTGAGACTCAGACTCAAAAAAAAAAAGAAAAGAAAAGAAATTAGAGACTTGACAATCACGGTTCTGCTTTGGTGATTTTGCAGGTTTGCACAAATATAATTGAGAAAAATGCAAACCCTGAGTGGAATCAAGTCGTCAACCTCCAGATCAAGGTTTGACTTCCTTTTACTTGAGAAAAAATAAGGATACTTATTTTAACAGTAACTGAGCACATAGGGAAGTAACTGCTTTCTTCTGTTTCATTTTACAGTTTCCTTCGGTGTGTGAAAAAATAAAACTCACAATTTACGACTGGTGAGTTGCAAATAGACATGTGTCTAAGTCCATATGAAGGAGCGGCACACCTGTGGATATCATTCTAGTTGGAGGAAGTATTTCACTGGCAGGCCTTAGCTCTCTGAGGGTGGAAACATGGCATATATCACCACCACCACCACCATCATCCTGGGTTTATCGTATTAGCTAACCATTTGTTGAGCACTACTAAGTGCCTGGCACTATGCCTTGTGTCTCACCTACATTATCTCATTTAATCTTTAGAGTATATTATATACTCTAAAGATTATGAAGGGACACCCAAAAGAAAACCGGAATTATTTTTTTTGGAGGGTGGGTCTCTTGTAGTACAGGCCTCCCCTGATAAGTAAGTTTTTCTAGGAACCCATTGGCAGTCGGTGAACCAGCTAGCGTTGTTGTGAGAGGCTGTCTTTGGCTTCAGTGAATTTTTTTTTAATTTGGAGATTCTTTCAATGCATTTACCCATTTCATGATGTATGATTTACTTGTATCCTCATCCTATGATTCACCTGTCATTGACGAATTCATTTTATGACAATGGTATTGAGTGTGACCATAGGCAAAATCCCTCGGCCTCTCTGTAAAATCATAATTTTGTCACTGTGAAGTGAATGACCTGATCAGATCAGACATCCCTTTGGGGTGGTGGAAGAACTACCTGCATCAGAACCAATTGGTATACACTTGTTACAGATACTGACTCTTGGTGCCCACCCCAGCCTTATTGAATTGCAATCGTGGGCAGGAGATGACAGTGGAGAGTTTCCAGATCATTATTAAGTACAGGAAGGCTTGAGGCCCGCTGTACATGATGATTCCTGAGTTCTGGGGGTTTTTCCAGCTCTATCTATTTTTATTATTGAAATAAAGACGTATCTTCATAGGTGGGGTCCTTAACCTCTTCTTTTACTCAGGGACCGTCTTACTAAAAATGACGTCGTTGGAACAACGTATCTACACCTCTCTAAAATTGCTGCCTCTGGCGGGGAAGTGGAAGGTAAGTCGCTCAGCAAATCTGGAACGACACAAGAGTTAGAACTTCTGGAGAAAAAAAATGCACTGGGGTGACTATGGGTCACACCTGGTTTCTTAAAAGCCAGATGTAATGTGGCTAGTAAAACCACTTCAGTGATGTTTTGGTGATGGCCAGCAAAACAATCACTGAAGCAACTAACAGTTTGAAGACTTCTGTCTTGCTCTCATCCATATCTCTCTCCCAGTAACTGCTTTATGAATTTTTGAGTGTCAGTACAGAATGTCAGGACCTTCTTTTTTAGAGTGGAATTGATACAAGTCAAGATCAGACTGGACAACATAGTGAGACCCCAGATATAGCATAATACTCCTTTCTCAGCTGATTCTCTTGGAAGGTACAATGAGGTCAGATGCCAGTGAACCATGTGATGTCCACATCCTAAGATAATGTGCATTTTGTTTTTATTCTCACAAGTGTTGATAACCAATGCAATTTTCTTTGTGTTGTTTTCTAGACTTGAAACAACCTGGCATTGTGGTTCTGTGGATATGCCAGAAATTGTAATAGGAAACAAAGGAAGGAAGTTAAGATGATAAGAGAAAAAATTTAGTGATAACGTATTAATACCAGCAGCTTATTTTTTGTTGCCAAAACAGAAGGTTTTTAAATTGTCAATAGATCAAACATATTGAGAGACTAAACCTGTTGATCAAAGTGAGAGAGTCTTCGATAAAATTTTGTCTTGGGATACTCATGGTTCTTTTCATCCTCATCTTGTTTAAGGTGTCTTATAGGTTTTGAAAAAACATTGTTAATCCAAGCAATTAGAAAACATGAATAAGAACCTTAGATGTATTGGAAATGAAAGATAAGGGTAAAGTAGACATTAGAGATATGGTGAAGAAATCTAGATTTCCTTCCAGAAGAAGCAGAAAAAGAAAGGCAATACAAAACTCCAAGGAAAACAAAGAGGGGAACACAGAAGATATAGAACAAATAGAAAGTCATATGTGATATTATTTTAAGTAAAGGATAGAAGGTAGGAAAGCGATTCCATGTGATGTTCTCTGTGGAGTGACATAGGGATTCAGATACTGGAGCCGCATGGAGGAAAATGATATCATAACCCTCCCCTTTCTCTGCAGGGAATGGTATTTATACAGTTGCTAGAATGTAAACACTCTTTGTTGTTTATTTGTATAGACAAAGCTCTGAACAGAGTGTAAATGTTATTACCCATTACAATGTAAAAGTAAAAGTACAGAAGATAGAGTGAGAAGTGGAGGGAGAAAGGGAAGGAGAGGTGAGGGTGGGAGTACCGGTAGCCTCCTTTTACCAAGTTGGGAATGCCAATATGACTTTAGATGAAATCATAACTGTAACCAATAGAGGCATTAAAACTCTTGCTGTAATTATATAGCAGGAGGGTAAAAAGGACTTAAATCCGTTTCTTATTCGTCGGAAGTTGTTAAATAATATCCAAAGATACTTAATCAAGAAATATTGATAAAAGGCCAAGTGCGGGAGCAGAGGCCAAAGTCGGGACCTGACAAGATGACCGGGCTGCCCCTCAGGATCATCAAGTTGACCCAGCGTTTGCTGGCGGAACCGGTTCCTGGCATTAAAGCAGAACCAGATGAGAGCAACGCCCGTTATTTTCATGTGGTCATTGCTGGCCCCCAGGATTCCCCCTTCGAGGGAGGGACTTTTAAACTTGAACTATTCTTTCCAGAAGAATACCCAATGGCAGCCCCTAAAGTACATTTCATGACCAAAATCTATCATCCTAATGTAGACAAGTTGGGAAGAATATGTTTAGATATTTTGAAAGATAAGTGGTCCCCGGCACTGCAGATCCGCACAGTCCTGCTCTCGAGCCAGGCTTTGTTAAGTGCTCCCAACCCGGATGACCCGCTAGCAAATGACATTACAGAGCAATGGAAGACCAAGGAGGCCCAAGCCATAGAAACAGCCAGAGCACGGACTAGGCTATATACCATGAACAATATTTAAATCCATCTGATCATCAAGTGCGCGTCACTTCTCCTGTTCTGCCAAGACTTCTTCCTTTTTTGTTTGCATTTAATGGACACAGTCTTAGAAACATTCAGAATAAAAACCCAGATATCTTCAGTCCTTTAGTGATTAAAAAAAAAGGCCAAGTGTGGTGGCTCACTCCTGTAGTCCCAGCACTTTGGGAGGCCAAGGTAGGAAGACTTCTTGAGACCAAATTGGACAACATAGTGAGAGCTCCATCTCTACAAAGAAAAAAAGAAAAGAAAAAGAAAAGAAATAACAATATAAGCAAACATCCAGAAGAACTAAAACCAGAATTTTTAACAAGCAGTTTTAGCCTCTGTCTCTAAGACCTTCTCTCATTGCAAGTCCTGCCCACAGTCTGTTACAGGGACTTAAATAACAATGGGCCCTCGTTCCCTCCCTCGAAAAGAGACAAACCAGCCGGGCTCGGTGGCTCAGCCTGTCATCCCGCGCCTCGGGAGGCTGAGGTGAGTGGATTGCCTGAGTCCGCGGGTTCGAGACCTGCCTGGGCAACCTGGCGAGACCTCATCTCTACAATAAAACAAAAAATCAGCCGGGCATGGTAACGCATGCCTGTAATTCCGGCTACTCGGAAGGCTGAGGTGGCAAGATCGCCGGAGCCCAGAGGGTTGAGGCTGCGGTGGCCGGGAGCGGCCACTGCACTCCAGTCTGGGTGACAGAGTGAGACTCCAACTCAAAAAAAAAAAGAGACAAGCCATGCTTTGAATCAAATAATGCACAATAAACCACAGGTCTTGACTTACACAGTCTCAGACTACATTTACTTGGACCCCAACAAAGTCAGCCGTAAGACAAGTAAATGTTTTATCAAAAACATGAAATGCTAGTAACCTCCCCAGCCTCCTTTGGCCTCAGATAACTAGCTCCCCTCAGATGCCTGACTGCCTTGGGACTGGCGAGATGGCGTCATTCAAGTGTGGCAATTCTATCCCTTGTCACAAAGTTTTGAGTCATTTTGCATTTAATTGGTGAGACTTGTATAAATTACCAAAGGGCCATGTGACTTGGATCTGAATCTGGAATTTTTCTGGTGTTGCTAAACCACTTATTTACTTAGCACTGGATTTGATTAACGTTTTCAGTGTTTGTTTTATAATGCCCATGTTTCTCTTATGATTTAACCAATCGTATTTTTACTACGTAGATTTCTCGTCTTCGGGAACTGGGGCTGCATCGTATACAGGTTTATGCCTTGTAATTTTGTTGTCTGTTAGATTTTTCTAAGTTTATCTTCTTAAGAACATATTAACCGGTTGCCTTTCAAACTTTGTTTAATGTTGACTCGAGCATCGTTTTGCTAAGAGTAATAAGTTTTGTGTGAGTGCTGTCTGGTTGTCTCCTGTGGCTAAGCTTAAAACAAATACTCTAACCAGGCTTTGCTCTGTGTCACATGTTCTCACCTAACACGCACCATCGTGTTTGGCTTCACTGCAGACCACTGTTTGTGAAATTTAACGCTTTTTGTTATTGTTTATATTCGGTAGGTAGAGCTATGGGTCACTCGACTAGTTGTTCTAAAATGTTATGAAGGCCGGGAGTGACAGCTCACGCCTGTAACCCCAGGATTTTGGGAGGCTGAGGTGGGAGGATGACTGGAGTCCAGAAGTTCGAGATCAGGCTGGGCAACATAGTGAGATCTCGTCTCTATGAAAACATTTAAAAAATAAAAAAATTAGCCAGGCATGGTGGTGCAAGCCTGTAGTGCCAGCTACTTGGGTGGCTGAGACGGAAGGATCTCCTGAGTCCAGGAGACTGAGGCTGCAGTGAGCCATGATTGTGCCGCTGCACTCCAGCCTGGGCAACAGAGTGAGACCCTGACTCAAAAAACTAGAGTGGGATGGAGTGAGGGAATGCTTGAAGTAACTTTCCTCCATTTTCAACCTAGATCTCTAGGTTGAAAGATCCAGAACACTTTCCTTTTTGTACCTTGAAGGTCTTCACTGCCCAAATGTGAGGGATTATAATGTGTTTTCGGTTTGCACAGAACTTGTCATTTTTTGCAAGTTTGTTCAGCAGTCTCGCACACGTGACCATCACAGCTCTCCTGGGGCAGATGTTAACACTCTCCTCATAGATGAGGACTCTGAGGTTTCAAAAGATTTGTCATCCCTGGCATCCTCATCTCCCGGTGTCAGGCCAGAAGCTCTGTGCAGATATGAGGTGATGTCACCTGCCTTTATAGTTGACACAATTCCCAATTCTTATTTGTTCTAAACAAATCAATTTTGACTGGGCTCGGTGGCTCACGCCTATAATCCCAGCACTTTGGAAGGCCAAGGTGAGAGGATTACCTGAGCCCATGGGTTCGAGACCAACGTGGGCAATTTGGTGAGACCTCATGTCTACAACAAATCAAAAAATTAGCTGGGCGTGGTGCCACGTGCCTGTAGTTCCAGCTACTTGGAAGGCCAAGGCGGAAGGATCGCAGAAGCCCAGCAGGTCAAGGCTGCAGTGGCCTTGAGCGTGCTACTGCACGCCAGCAGCCTGGGCAATTTCATTACCTTATAATCAGACTTTATATGAATATTAAGTAGTCTTTAGATTTGCAGTGAACTTGGCAGATTTGCAAACACTTCACTCTTTCATTCATTTGTTTAGCCAATGAATAAAAGAGATCAAAATAAATGATAGAAGAGGAAATCAAAATAAAACACGCTTAATTCCCCCACTCCCCGTGAAAGGAGTTTATATGACAGCCACAGAGATAAATAGCTATTTGAGGTTCTAAAAACTAAAATATAATTATTTATGGAAGTCCAAAACACCAGGAGTCCTCAGGTGCGAAGGAGGCATGGGAAATATTGTTTGGAACAGGGGGTCAGAGGAAATCCTCGAAGGCCGGGCTAAAGAATTTTTGTTGGCCAGGCTCGGTGGCTCAGCCTGTAATCCCAGCACTTTGGGAGGCCAAGGCGAGTGGATTGCCTGAGCCCGCGGGTTCGAGGCCAGCCTGGGCAACTTGGCGAGACCTCATCTCTACAATAAATCAAAAAAGTGAGCCAGGCGTGGTAGCCTGAGCCTATAGTTACTGCTACTTGGAAGGCTGAGATGGAAGGATCGCAGGAGCCCAGCAGGTCGATGCTGGGGTGGCCGTGAGTGTGCCAGGGCACTCCAGCCCGGGTGACAGAGTGAGACTCCAACTCAAAAAAAAAAGAATTTTTGTTTTATTTTGTAGTGGCTCTTCAGGAAGAGCATTGGGAAGTTTGATGTGACAACTGTTTCTAAATAGGTTAGGAAAGTTTCGAGTCTGGAAAAGACTTAGCTTGTGAGAAAATTGGCTTTCCCAGGAGACTGTTGAGACATGAACACGTAGAAGGAAGATTTTTCATGTTAGTGCACGCCCAAACAAGTCAAGGGCTTCAAACGCCAGGAAAAGATTTGGTTGGACACAAAGAATTAAGTCCTTGGGTGACACGCAGTGGATCACTATTGATAATTTGTGTCTCCGTCCCTGGAGATCTTTAATGAACAGCACATAAATACACATGACAGACAACACAGTAACTTGTGGGAACCAGGCGAAAGACAGGTGGGGTTAGGCCAAAGGAATGATGGAGTGGAGGGTAACCTCGTCTGAGCTTTGACACTCAAGATCTGGGCCTAAATCTCCAACTTGTGGGACCTTTGACAAGTCATGTCATTTCTGTAGGTCTCAGTTTGCCCATTTGTAATGTGACATGACTAGGGTGTAATAGCTTTAAGATCCCTCATTGCTTGAACATTCTGGGATTCAACTTCTAGAAATGACTTTTCTCTCTGTACGAGTCTCTGCTTTAATTCTCTACTCCTTCCTGACATCACTCCCCCACACCAGAAGTTTCTAGTGCAGGAAAGACTTCTAAATCCTGCTTATTAGTAAGCGATTAGTCAACCTGGCAGTGTTCCATATGGCAGAGTAGTTAAAGCCAAACCCCTCTCTATGTTCAGATAAAATAGTAATTCATTTCATCCTCTTCATTTTTCTTAAAGATGATAACATGGCTCCGATAAATCTATTGGTCCCTGTTTGGGTTTCATAAAAGATTTCCAAGCAGGTATGAGATGTGACTCCCCAGGGTGTTACCAAGCCTTACCCTTCAGCTGTCACATAGTGCTTTTCTTTTTTTTTTCTTTTTTTTTGAGTTGGAGTCTCACTCTGTCGCCCAGACTGGAGTGCAGTGGCCGCTCCCGGCCACCGCAACCTCGACCTGCCGGGCTCCGGCGATCCTTCCGCCTCAGCCGTCCGAGTAGCCGGAATTACAGGCGTGCGCTACCACGCCCGGCTGATTTTTGATTTATTGTAGAGATGAGGTCTCGCTTCCCAGGTGGGTCTCGAACCCGCGGGCTTCGGCAATCCACTCACCTCAGCCTCCCGAAGGTGCGGGATTACAGGCTGAACCACCGAGCCCGGCTATATTGCTTTTCTACACCTTAATTTTCTAAGGTTTTGTTATTATTATTTTTAAGGTGTTGTTTTACTTCAAACTGCAGATGACTGTGTAATTTGGTGATAAGTTTTTATTTATTATTATTATCATCATTCTGTTGCCCAGGCTGGAGTGCAGTGGCATGCTCACAGCCACCGCAGCCTTGACCTCCCGGGCTCAGGCAATCCTTCTGCTTCAGGTTTCCAAGTAACTGGAACTACAGGCATGCACCACCACACCCCGCTAATTTTTTGATTTATTGTAGAGAAGAGATCTCACCAAGTTGCCCAGGCTGGTCTTGAACTCCTGGGCTCAGGCAATCCTCTCGCCTTGGCCTCCCAAAGTGCTGGGATAACCCGGCCAATTTTCTAAGTTTTTTTTTTTAAGTTTTCAAGCAAAGTTTATTTAGAAAGTAAATTAGAGAGAGAAAGAGAGAGAGAGAGAGAGAGAAGATTCACCTCCCCAAGGTTGGGGAGAGGGCCAAAGCTAAGAAAACATGGTAGCCATAGCTCAGAGAACACATGACCTGGCCAGTGCTTAAGGAAACAACGGCCAATTTTCTAAATTTTAACCTAAATGTTTCTTTTCTCTTGCGATCTTCACTGAGATTGCTGGTCAGCTGATTTCTGACTGTATGCATTAGTCTCTATCTCTCCCCCCACCCCGCAAAAGTGTGCACACCCATTGAAATATACAGGGAGCCTCACATCATGAAACCGACTGGGCAGAACTTGTCCACACAGTTAGGCCAGTTGTTCATTCACGGGCAGTTCTGCTCACCTGTCACTCCACATTCCTCTTTCTCCCTTAATTTTAAGCACAGAGTTGGAAAGGGTCGTAGCGGTGATCTGGCCAGCTTGTCACCCACAAGAGGGACTATCTTGGCAACATCCTGAACGACAGGCTAAAGCCTTTGCCTGGGCATTCCTACTGACTGTCCTTAATGCAATCTGTCCCACTGTTTCACTGCATCTCTAATTCACAGGAAGTTCTTCCTTACATGGAGTGAAACAAAGCTGGCCTCCCTGTGGCTCTCAGCAGTGATCCTAACTCTGCTTTTGGAGATGCGTCCTTCAGTCTTCCATATGGGACCATTCAGAGTCGAGGAGGCAGCTCTTATATGTCCACCCTCACCCCCAGTCGCCCCTTGTTTCAGCTGTTCCTTACCTTACCCTCAGTGCCCCAGATTGGAGAGGAGTCTTGCTAAGATCAAGTGGAAGAAATAAGGAGTTTGTCATATGGTCACCAGAGATAGAAACTTATGAATGGAATCTTCACACCATTTGTGAATATCATATCAACTTACAACCACACACACACAGCTCTTTGTTACATACATACTTTTTAAATGTCTTCCATTTTTAACAGCATCTGCCAGAGTTATACTTAACTGCTTAAGATTAAATGACATCCTTGAGGGAATACATAAAGTTAATCTGATGCATCATTTAAATGAGTTCCTAAAACAATGCAATCTTTTATCCCAATTGCCAGTGGCATGTTTAATACGACGCCAGTTATAAACTTGCAAGAAATGTAAAGGTCGATGCAAAAACCTTTCATTCCAATAGTATTATCTTTTTCTAAAAATGTGTTTACCTGTGCTACCCTCAAAATATTTTGTTTATTTAATGTTTTATAGCAATTGGAAAAGAGAAATATGGCAAGTCTTACAATCTGCACTAATACAACTAACTCATCGAATGGCAGAAAAGAGTCTCACCTAGCTAACTCGTAACTAATATTTATTTCAATAGACTGAATGGTCAGAGCCTAAAATCTAATGATGGTCTTGATCTCTCAGTAAATACAGGAGAAACAGAAGTGGGCTTCGTTCCAACGTTTGGGCCTTGTTATCTGAACCTCTACGGAAGCCCCAGGGAGTACACAGGGTTCCCGGACCCCTATGATGAGCTCAATAGTGGAAAGGTTAGTTGCTCACTTAAGGTTGTTACATGTGAACCCTGGCTAATATGATTCCTTCTTAGGACGGCTGTAATTAATATCATAAGTAGAGGCAAGGATAAAAGTCTTGCATACAACCAAGCACGGTGGCTCATGCCTATAATCCCAGTACTTTGGGAGGCCAAGGCAGGAGGATTGCTTGAACCCAGGAGTTCAAGACCCGCCGGGGCAACATAGTGAGACCTCTTCTCTGACCTCGTCTCTACAGAATATGAAAAAATAAGCCAGGCCTGGTGGTGCATGCCTGTAGTCCCAGCTACTTGGGAGGCTGAGGCATGAAGATCACCTGAGTGCAGGAGGGCAAGGTTATAGTGAACCATGATCGTGCCACTGCATTCAGCCTGAGCAACAGCGAGACCCCCAACTAAAAAAAAGAAAATTAAAAAATTTTTTTTTAAAAAAGGCCAGATGTGGTGGCTCACGTCTGTAATCCCAGCACTTTGGGAGGCTGAGGCGAGAGGATTGCCTGAACCCGGAGTTTGAGAGCAGCCTGGGGAACATGGCAAAACCTTGTTTCTACAAAAAGAAATTTTTTAATAAAAAAAAAATAATAATTCTTCCACTTCTCAAGTCTTAAAATGCAAGGATAGGAAAAGATCCTGGAGGTCGTCTAATGTTGGTGATGGCAAATGGCCATTTCCCCAACTTCTATGCTCACAGCAGACATTGGTAATCGATGCCGGCTGTCTTTCCAAATCAGCCACTGTGCTGCCTTGGAATCTTTTCAACACCGTGTTCCAGGAGTTTAGCAAGCAGCAGGCAGTGCCATGCCTCCGGAACACCTGTGCTATCCCTGATCTGAGCAACCCTTTCATTTCCTGAACAACCTGGGGGCCCAGAGGTGAGACATGATCTTTCCACCACAACGGAAGCCAGGTCTTCTAATGATCTCTCAAGGCTCAAGATAGGGACTAAGGTAGAAAGAGAAAGCCCTGGTTAGGGAAACGCAGAAGACTTGCTGTGGAGGAGGGAGCCCTCCCTTCCTCTCCAGAAGATTCTATTGCCAATACTTCTGGGTTTGGCGGGAGGAGAATCCACTCTTCATCTGCATGCTCAGCCCCACCCAGGACATCTTCCTCCTTTACTTCCGGCCACTTGGAGACCTGCCCTGATTGCCAACATGGCAGCCTCCCTGTTCCGAGAAGAGGTGAAAGGAAGCCAGGTTAGCATAGACTGAGGCAGAGCCTCCCGGCTAATGGAAGATGAGGGCGACTTCAAGCCCCATCCACCCTCACCTCAGCCTCTACAGATCCTTCTGGACCAGAGCATGGTTTGAAAGCCTCTGACCAGGGTCATAGCTAGGAGACCTTTTAGCCTGGGCAACCCATGGCGCTCTTTGAGATCCTTTCTGACATCGGTATCTCTCCTTTCAAACCACTAAAGACCCGAATCCAGCTGGGAGAGTTGCTGGCTGATTCATTTTGAAAGTCAGAGCCAGCCGGGCTCGGTGGCTCAGCCTGTAATCCCGTGCCTTTGGGAGGCTGAGGTGAGTGGATTGCCTGAGCCCGTGGGTTCGAGACCCGACTGGGCAGCGAGACCTCATCTCTACAATAAATCAAAAAATCAGCCGGGCGTGGTAGCTCATGCCTGTAATTCCAGCTACTCGGAAGGCTGAGGCGGAAGGATCGCCGGAGCCCAGCAGGCGAGGCTGCGGTGGCTGTGAGCGGCCACTGCATTCCAGTCTGGGCGACAGAGTGAGACTCCAACTCAAAAAAAAAAAAAGAAAAAAGAAAGTCAGAGCCATGGGAAGGAGGAATCATTTGTGGCTGTGTTAGCTGTACTAGAGAGACAGTGGTTTTTGCTGTTTTTCCTGCCTAGAGGAATGATCCTGTGTTATTGCCTTTCAGGGGGAAGGCGTTGCCTACAGAGGCAGGATCTTGGTTGAACTGACCACTTTTCTTGAGAAGACACCACCAGATAAAAAGCTTGAGCCCATTTCCAATGACGACCTGCTGGTTGTTGAGGTAATTGTTGGTGTGTGAATAGTGCGTGGCATAGACACGGGGACCTCTGGGGACAGAAAAGTCAGCTGGGGTAGAGTCGGAAGGAGACCGACTCCTAGCACGTGTCCTCAACAACCTCTGAATGTGTCTACAACAGCTCTGTGTGGGTGATGAGACCTCCTTCTTGTTTTGAGATGTTTATAGCCAACTGAAAACTGGTAAGAAAACCAGGAATAGTGGCTCACGCCTGTAATCCCAGCACTTTGGGAGAGGATTGCCTGAGCCCAGAGGTTTGAGACCAGTCTGGGCCACTTGGCAAGACTTCGTTTCAACAATATATCAAGGCCAGGCATGGTGGCTCAAGCCTGTAATCCCAGCATTTTAGGAGGCTGAGGCGAGAGGATTGCCTGAGCTCAGGGGTTCGAGACCAGCCTGGGTAACTTGGTGAGCCCTCGCCTCTACAATAAATCAAGTAAATAAGCTGGACGTGATAATGTGCGTCTGTAGTTCCAACTATTTGGAAGGCTGAGGCGAAGGGATCACCGGAGCCCAGCATGTCGAGGTTGTGGTGGCCGTGAGCACGCCACTGAACTCCAGCCTGAGCTACAGAGTGAGACTCCGACTCAAAGAAATTAAAAAATTAGCTGGACATGGTGGCCCATACTTGTAGTCCCAGCTACTTGGGAGGCTAAGGCGGAAGGATCACCTGAGCCCAGTAGGTCGAGGCTGCCGTGTCTGTGAACATGCCACTGCACTCCAGCCTGGGTGACAGGGTAAGACTTCAAGTCAAGAAAAAAAACAAAATGAGAGAGTACCCTGATACCCCCAAACTAAATGGTCGATTGCTTCCTGGAGTTGGGCGCTCATGGGGAGGTGGCCACAGGTGCCACCCCCGAATGCTGAAGGTGCCATCACGAGTCGTTTCAGTGTTCAGAGGTGGCGACTGTCTCTTAGGCGTCCCGGTGTGGGAAGGCATGCTGACTGACCCCCACCCCAAGACAGGAAGTCCTCTCACTTACCTTTCCCCACTATTTCTGAGAATCCCAGGTGATGTCCACGTGGAGATCCGAATTGTTTGCCAAAGCAGCCACTCGCAGACGCCCCTGTGTCCGGGGCCACTCTTGGCTAGGTTGCAAGTCACCGCCAGCCCCCACCCCAGCTTCCTCAGGCCACTGCCACCCCCCTGTCATACACCATCCATTCCCAGCACGGAACAGCCCCTGCTCTGGTTTCTCCTGCAGGACTGCAGAAAACCAAACAGCAACTTGGTTAAAGCTTTCACTGTCAGTTCCAGGACAAGAACAGGAAGACACAGTGAATGGGTGGCCAGGGGCTGTTACAGACCTCACTGCCCACCAGCTCAGGCCGGCTCTCTGGGTCTCTGGCCTTCCGCTCTGCTCCCAGCCTGCCTCCCGGTGGCAGGCCTCGGCTCTCTGTCCTCCCCAAACTCCCGTGGTGCCCTGAACACATCTTCATCCAAAGTCCAGCCCAGCGGCCACAAGTTCTCAAGCAAGCGAAGGCTTTCTCCTTCCTTCTAGTCGTCGTCGGATGTCTGCCTGTTATGAGATCCACCCCCTTTTCTTGATGACCGCCAGGGGGAATGTCCATTCCCTTTAGAGGAAACTGTCCCTACTCCCCCAGAGCCATGTGGCCTTGCGCAGTGACTCCCCAGAAGATGGTTCTATGGGGAGGTTCGCGTCCTAGAATATTCTGGGTTCTCCAGTCTGTGCATGTAGGAGCATCAGTGGTCCAGGGGAAAACAGCATCAGTTTCAAACCCGTCTCCTTCTCTAGAGGAAAGGATCGAGCTGTCCATTCTTCCTGAGACAACCTGTGTTCCCACCCGTCAGCCTCAGGATGGAAACTTCCATCCCACACAGGCGAGCCACAGGACATTGGTCTGACTTCATACATGGAAAAGAAGTCTCTCTCCCCACAGAGTTGCAAAGATGATAACATACCCTGGCTTAAACCTACACTTAAAAGTTTACATTACTGCTGGGCTCGGTGGCTCAGCCTGTAATCCCGCGCCTTGGGAAGCTGAGGTGAGTGGATTGCCTGAGCCCGCAGGTTCAAGACCCGCCCGGGCAACTTGGCGAGACCTCATCTCTACAATAAATCAAAAATCAGCCGGGCGTGGTAGCGTGTGCCTGTAGTTCCGGCTACTCGGAAGGCTGAGGCGGAAGGATCGCCGGAGCCCAGCAGGTCGAGGCTGCGGTGGCCGGGAGCGGCCACTGCACTCCAGTCTGGGCGACAGAGTGAGACTTCAACTCAAAAAAAAAAAAAAAGTTTACGTTACCAACCAGAACAGTTGAATTCAGGTAGTTTAAATTGTAAAAAAAACCATGGCAGATATTTTCTTTACATCATCACTTGAGTATCCGCCCAAAACATTTTCTCAAAACAAAGGAATGGTCTGCCTTGAATGTGAATTCACATCTCTACGTCTCAAAATACAGCTTTTACAACATGAGAGTTATTTCAGTTTGTCTACATTAATGTATTAATATCAAATTTTAAAATCTCGGGGCAGATTTTTTTTTTTTCTGAGCCAACCTCTTTTACAGAAGTCGACGTGAAAGCCAGGTTATGACAATCACTCATTGAGGGATAGCACTTGGAGAATTATAGAGCCCTTCTCTGACTTCTCATTACCCCCATCCCCACTGACATACAGACGCATGAGTATTATCATTATGCCATCAATACCATAATGCCACTGGTGCCATCATGCCATTCTCAGATTTAACAGGAATGGTTTTGACAACTCTTACGTTTTCTCTAAGTTTCTTGATGCGTAGTAAGGAACTGGGTTCCCTGAGGTGAGACTTTATAAGTCCAATGTACCGAGAGGCAGGTCTGTGAATGTTGTATGCACATAGCCAACCATCCGGTGTGCATACCAGGGAGGGTGAAGCTTTGCGGTTCACTATTCCTGACACTGATGTGGCAACACTCAGTTAGGGTCTGAAGGAGTCTCCCAAATTTTTCAGTTACTTCGTTACATAGAGTTTATTTGGGAAATGACAGAATATCATGCTATTCTTGAATTCTGAAGTTTGCTCTCAGGAACATATTTCTTACAATTTTCAATGATCTGAAAGTTTATGTCTGCCCAAAATTCCTTTTTTCTTTTCCTTGAGTTGAAGTATCACTATGCCACCCAGGCTGGAGTGCAGTGGCATAATCATGGCTCACTGCATCCTCGACCTCCTGGGCTCAGGCAATCCTCTTCCCTCTGTCTCCCCAGTAGCCGGGTCTATAGGTGTGTACCGCCATGCCCAGTTAATTTTTTAAATTTTGTAGAGACGAAGTCTCACTATGTTGTCCAGGCTGGTCTTGAACTTCTGGGCTTGAGCAACCCTCCTGTCTCGGCCTCCCAAAGTGCTGGGATTATAGGCATGAGCAACCACGCCCAGCCAGAGCTGGCTCTTAAAGATGTTGGTTCAAATTCTGGATTGTGTGGAAGTTTAACCATGAATACCAACACTATGGTGCCTCTGTGTTTTGCTCCATCACCATTTTATGGCTTAAGTCCATGTTCCTTTACTTTGTTTTAAACAACCATGGTGGGGGCGGTGAGGAGGGGAAGAGGCCCAGCAAAGGGCAAAGGAAAAACCCCTTATGAACTGGAATGCAAAAGCAAATTAGTTTTCTTTCCTGCAAGTAATTAAACACATGCAGGCAAAGCTTATTGCATTAATTTACTAAAAATAAGTCAGGCGCGGTGGCTCATGCCTATAATCCCAGCACTTTGGAAGGCGAAGGCAAGAGGATTGCCTGAGCTCAGGGGTTCGAGACTAGCCTGGGCAACATGGCAAGACCTCGTCTCTACAGTAAACCAAAAAATTAGCCGAATGTGGTGATGCGCGCCTGTAGTTCCAGCTACTTGGAAGTCTTAGGTGGAAGGATCGCCTGAGCCCAGCAGGTCAAGACTGTGGTGACCGTGAGCATGCCACCGCACTCAAGCCTGGGTGACAGAGTGAGAACTCAAAAAAAAAAAATTAGCAAAAATAAAAACCACAAATACAAAGAGCCAATATATATTGTCCACAATTTATGTCAACAGTATTAAAGAACAACTTTTTATGAACTGCTCTACAAAACAGAATTTCGCCCTCAGTGATTAAACACGGATGGCAAAATGGCCTATCTTTTTTTTATTAAATAAATTTAACAAAAACAGTAGTCAGATGAAGCAAAAGTGAAAAAACCTGGCAGCCTGACAAAGCAGGAGAGCCTGAGACCCTGAGGCCATAGCCTCCCCTCAAGTAGCCAGGAGCAACGGGAGCGGGTGACATGGACAGGGCAGCTCGTGCCACCTGCCAGGAGGATTTGATGAGTGTGGCCGGCCTAGACTGTGATCGTGAGCCTTGTTTGCCTTTCAAAGGTCCCATGTTCTGGGTCATGGGAGTGTGATCAGCCTAGACCGTGAGTGTGAGCCTTGTCTGTCTTACGAAGGTCCCGTGTTCTGGGTCACGTGTGGGTAACACACCTCTTTGGCAGAGCTGAAGAGTTTGCAACAAAAGGACTACTCGGTTGCCAGAACGCCAAACACCCCATCTTCCTAGAACAGAGTCCCCCTGTTGCTCAGGTGGGCCTGGCCGAGAGATGCCCAGGGAGGGGGGAGGAGGCAGGGTCAGTGTTGCCAACCCAGCGCTATTCTCACCCTCGCTGGCTTCTGGAAACTCTGCCCTGCCACTAAAGAACCCTGGCTGTTGTCTCCATGACCGGGGATCCATTCCGGGATTGCCCCTCCCTGCTTCCTTCCCGGTCTCCTTATGACCTGACCTTTTGGAGAGCATCCTTTGGGATTTTGTTCTCTCTCCTTTCCAAGTAGAACCTCCTTGAGATCTCCCATCAGACTGACCCACATTAAGGGCTCAATAAATATTGCTCGAAAGAGCACCTTCAGATGCTTCCATCTGTTCCATCACGTGTCAGCCATCTTTAGTAAACGGACCAAGGGGTGGCATGGTGGGCAGTTTTCTTTGGCACCTAATCTCCTTGTCACTGACCCTTAGTGCCGCCCACAGCTGCTTCCTGAAACTTACCCCTTATCAGTATCCTGCTTGACAAAAGTCACCTCCTTCCCCAGATGGATTTCTGAAGCCCTGCCCTGTGAATACCACCCATCTACAATGTGTACTAATCACTAATCACGGATGATCAGAAAGAGACCCCCAGGGCCCTACCCAGAAAAGCATCCATCTGTGTCCTATAGACTGTAATTCACAGTCTTCAACCTTCCGGATTGTGGACGGCTTTGCTCCCAGGCTACTAAGAGAGGTCCCAGAACAAAAGCTGAGGCTCTGTACTTCTCCACAGGGTGTTTATTTCTTCCTCTCTCCACCTCGTGGTGCCCTGAGGACAGAGGAAGAGTGGGAAAGGGCTGAGGGACCCCCAGAATTCTCAGCTGCCCCAACGGAGGGTAGCCCAGGCTCCCGGGCAGGTGAGCGGATGGGAGGGGTGCGCTCTGTGGAGTTTGATCTTTGCCAAGGGGTCCAGGGACCCGCTCCATCTTCAGTGAGCTGAGGGCCGGAAGCCCCTACATTGTTTTCAGTGCTCAGACTCGCCAGGGTGAGCACCCTATCGGGATTCCTGCGACTGGACCAGCTCCAGTTCTGCCTGAGACCATCCAGGGAGATCTCGCGCGGAATCCTGGCTCTGTGGAGGTGGGCAGGGTACAGCCGGTCTGGCCAGAGCAACCTCCCCAGGCCTCCCTCAAGCCTCCCTCAGGAACCCACCCCCTTTTCCACCCCCACCCCTGCTCCCGGCAGCCCCTGGCTGAACAGGTGGGTGCTGGCTTTAATACTGGTCATTTTCTCCTGGGCCCTGACTCAGGCCTCCAATTACGTTTCCTGTTTTTAGCTTCTTCCCTTCTCTTATATCATCCTGGGTGGTTTACAAAGGAGAAGTTATGCTGTGTATGGAAGTTCTGACTAACCCAAATAGCTTCCTGCTTTTTAACGTTTACACAATTCAAACTCAAACTCGGAATTTCCGCAGCCTTTCAGAACTGTGGATGGCTCAGGGGCTCAGTGGTGGGTGACCGAGCAGAGCTCTCGACAAGTAGTCTAAGTCTCCCCCAAGTCCCCTCTACCAAAGTGACAGTGGCCTAAGGCAGGGGAGCTCTTAAAGTCCCAGGGCCCAGGCCAAAGCTCCCAGGTAATTCAGCATGCAGCTTGTGAATCAGTGTTTTAGAAAGACTCTGTAAAAGAATTGAGGCTCAGAGGGGCTTCTGATAAAACCTTATTGCAGAGTTTTATTTTACCATGTCCAAAGTTTCCTGAGGTGAGAGGATCTTTTGAGGCCAGGAGTTTGAGACCAGCCTAGGCAACATAGCAAGACCCTGTCTCTAAAAAAGCTAAAAGTAAAATTGTATTCTTGATTTTATTTGGGGGCGGTGGCACACAGCTGTAGTCCCAGTTACTTCAAGAGCTGAGGCAGAAGGATTTCTTTAGCCCAGGAGTTTGAGGTTACTGTAAGCTGATCGCATCACTGCACTGCAGCTTGTGTAACAGAGTCAGACATGTTTCTTTTTTTGTTTGTTTGTTTGAGTTGGAGTCTCACTCTGTCGCCCACACTGGAGTGCAGTGGCCACTCCGGTTCACCGCAACCTCGACCTGCTGGGCTTCGGCGATCCTTCCGCCTCAGCCTTCCGAGTAGCCGGAATTACAGGAGCGCGCCACCACGCCCGGCTGGTTTTTTTATTTCTTGTAGAGATGAGGTCTCGCCAAGTTGTCCAGGCGGGTCCCAAACCCGCGGTCTCAGGCAATCCACTCCCCTCAGCCTCCCAAAGGCGCGAGATTACAGGCTGAGCCACCGAGCCCGGCTTAGACATGTTTCTTAAAAAAATAATTCCTTTAACCAAAATGAGGACTTTGTAACAGTGTTCTGTCCCTCGATTCTTCAAGACCACATGCTACATTCTCTGTTAGAAGTTCTTAAAACAGTCCTCCAAAATTGAAAATAGAAGCTGAGCATGGTGGCTCATGCCTGTAATCCCAGCACTTTGGGAGGCCGAGGCGAGAGGATTGACTGAGCCCAGGGGTTCGAGACTAGCCTGGGCAGCTTGGCGAGACCTTGTCTCTACAATAAAAAAATAAACCGGGCATGGTAGCACGCGCCTGTCGTTACAGCTACTTGGAAGGCTGAGGAGGAAGGATCGCCTGAGCCCAGCAAGTCGAGGCTGCAGTGGCTGTGAGCATGCCACTGCACTCCGGCCTGGGCGACAGAGTGAGACTCCGATTCAACAACGACAACAGAAAAATAGAATTACCCTGTGATCCAGCAATTTCACTTCTGGGTCTATACCCCCAAATAATTGAAAGCAGAGACTGGGACGGCAACAGAATTCCAGGGCAGACTCTGATGTGGTCAGTACAACAGACACAGCAGAATGTGTAGACAAGGCCATCGTGAGGTTCAGCAACTTCAGCCATCCAGGGCTGGTTGGCTGCTGAAGGCGGGTGTGTGTGTAAAGAAGGAGCTATGCCTTGGAGCAAGGATTCGGGGCAGGATGTGGGTTCAGGGATGTTATGGGCCCATGAAGGAAGGTCTGGAGGTTCCTGGTCGCTTCTGCCGGGCTGGTGGATACTCAGTGTGGCTATTGCTGGCCCCGTCTTCAGCTCCCTTAGCAAACCAGTAATTTAAGAAGAATGAAAGAAGGAAGGAAGGAAGAAGAAAGAAAGGAAGGAAGGAAGGAAGGAAGGAAGGAAGGAAGGAAGGAAGAAAGAGAAAGAAAGAAAGAAAGAAAAGAGAGAAAGAAAGAAAGGAAGGAAGGAAGGAAGAAAGGAAGAAAGAAAAGAAAGAAAGAAAGAAAGAAAGAAAGAAAGAAAGAAAGAAAGAAAGAAAGAAAGAAAGAAAGACAGAGAGAAGGGGGGAGGACGTTAGCTCAATTTCCATTCCAGAAAAATAAGTTCATCTAATATCACTTCCTTTTACATCTGACATTAGACTCTTGTTTGTTATTTCTATTAAAAAATTAGTGCTTAACTCAAAAAACTAAAAATTTGTAAGTTAGACAGTAAAGCTTGCCATCATCTCTTGACTTTCTCCAGCATAACTACTGCTAACAATTTATGTTTTTCCAGACCTTCCAGAATATGCCAATAGTAAAATATATATGTTAAAATGGATTCACCTAAAATGTACTTTTTTTCATGTTTGCACATATGGACCTACTTAAGTCTTTTTATGGACTTTCATTTCATTATATGGATGTAACATATTGTCTGACCAGTGGCCTACTGACAGACTTGAGTATTGTTTTCATTTTTTTCTAGTTTGATCAACATTTCAATCAACTTCTTAGTACCTCTATCTTTGCTCACTTATGTGAGAACAAGGGGAACTAACTGCTGGGTCCAGGAACATTCTCCCCTGCTAGTTCTTTTTCTTTCTTTCTTTCTTTTAAGTTGGTGTCTTACTCTGTCACCCAGGCTGGAGTGCAGTGGCACGATCATGGCTCACCGGAGCCTCGACCTCCTGAGTTCAGACGATCCTCCCACCTCAGCTTCCTGAGTAGCTGGGACAATAGGCACATGTCACTATGCCTGGCTAATTTTTTGTAGCGACAAGGTCTCCCTATGTTGCCCAGGCTGATCTCGAACTCCTGGATTTAAGCAATCCTCCCACCTCAGTCTCCCAAAATGCTGGGATTCCAGGTGTGAGCCACCATCCATGCCTGGCTCCCCTGCTATTTAATTCAGCACAAATTATTAGGTTTAGAATTGTATCTGCTAGAAACCCCCATGTAAATAAGGACCAAAGGAGTCTCGCTGAACCTTGTGTCTGATCGTGCTTTGTAGAAATACCAGCGGAGGCGGAAGTACAGCCTGTCCGCCGTGTTCCACTCGGCCACCATGCTGCAGGACGTCGGGGAGGCCATTCAGTTTGAAGTCAGCATCGGAAACTATGGCAACAAGTTTGACACGACCTGTAAGCCTTTGGCGTCAACAACTCAGTACAGCCGTGCCGTATTTGATGGTAAGATCGGCCCAGATGGCCTTCTCCTCTGCATGTTGATAGCAGGAACAGCTCAGGACAGGAAACCCATGCTGGATCTCTCCCTGGCAACCGTCATCCCCAGCACGTGGGCAGAGGAAAGGGAGAGGCTGGATGAAGGAGGGAGTGTAACACAGCGGTTCCAAATCCGAGAGGGCGTGTGCATAAAGTTTATCTATTCCAAAGAAGTCAGAGGCCCAGCAGGGAGAGACACTGGTTTATTAAAACTTACAGGAGAGCATTGATGGCGGCAGGTCGGTGAAGAATCTGCACCTTGGGGCAGTATAACAAGCAATTCTTGTTTGTTTTTTGAGTCAGAGTCTCGCTCTGTCACCCAGGCTGGAGTGCTGTGGCACATTCAAGGCCACCCCAGCATCAACCTGCTGGGCTCCAGCAATCCTTTTGCCTCAGCCTTCCAAGTAGCCAGAACTACAGGCACGCGCTACCCTGCCCAGCTAATTTTTGATTTTATAGTAAAGACGAGGTCTTGCCAAGTTGCCCGGGCTGGTCTCGAACCCGCAGGCTCAGACAATCCACTCACCTCGGCCTCCCAAAGTGCTGGATGACAGGCTGAGCCACTGAGCCCGGCCAGCAAACAGTTTTATAATCAAGCAAGTTTATGATTCAAATTCCTATACGGGGTTTACAATCCCAACGAGTGAGGGAGTCTCCCACCTTGCTTTTAACTCTGCTCAAATTATTGATGCCCCGTGACTAGTTAGTTACAGGGAATGTGCGTATTCTGGAGAGACCAGCCTTGGCCAGGGGCTGCTCCCTGAGGGAGGGGGCAGAAAGAAGCCAGATATAAGGGGAAGAGTCAGTGTCCAGACAATGACCTCACTGTGTGTTTGGGGTTCAGGCCCCCTTAAGGCTGGCCAGACCCAGGAAGTCACAGTCCCACCTCCAAGGGTGAACCCCAATGCCCCCTCACCCCCCACCCAGCTTTGACATTAGCTCTGCCTTGTGAAGGTCCAAGATGGCGGCTCTGCTAAGCACTGAGCTCCCCAGAGAAGCTCTTACCCCTCCCAAATCCTCAGATCTTTCTTAGACTGAGAGGTTGAAGTGGATGGGTCTCCAGCTCAGGACTGGAAAACCAGGCTTCCGGTCTTCATGGTGTTGTCCACCAGCACTGCGGCCCGAACCAGTCCTAACCCTCAGTTTCTTCTTATCCAGAGCTGCTGTGAGAATCAAATAGCCATAGTAGAGCAAAGATGGGTGAGACACAGTCTCTGCTTTTAAGGGGCTTACATTCTAGTGCATAAAATAAGTCATCATAGAAGGCAAAGGATGAGAACTCCCTCAGAAAAGTATCAACAGACCGGGCTCAGTGGCTTAGCCTGTAATCCCAGCATTTTGGGAGGCAGAGGCGAGAGGATCGCCTGAGTCTAAGGGTTCGAGACCCTCCCGGGCAACTTGGCGAGACTTCGTCTCTACAATAAATCAAAAAAATGAGCCGGGCGTGGTAGCATGCACCTGTAGTTCCAGCTACTTGGAAGGCTGAGGCAGAGGGATCGCCGGAGCCCAGCAGGTCGAGGCTACGGTGGCCGGGAGCAGCCACTGCACTCCAGTCTGGGCGACAGAGTGAGACTCCAACTAAAAAAAAAAAAAAAAAAAGTATCAA
>NW_007260585.1:1783-12152 GCF_000164805.1 Carlito syrichta | reverse complement strand
CAGCCACCGCAGCCTCGACTTGCTGGGCTCAGGTGATCCTTCCGCCTCAGCTTTCCAAGTAGCTGGAACCACGGGCGTGTACCACCATGCTCAGCTAATTTTTTGATTTATTATAGAGACGAGGTCTTGCCGGTTTACCCAGGCTGGTCCCGAATCCCTGGGCTCAGGCATTCCTCTCACCTCTACCTCCCAAAGTACTGGGATTTACAGGCGTGAGTCACCATGCCTGGCAACTAATAATTCTTTTTTTTTTTTTTTTTTTGAGTTGGAATCTCACTCTGTCGCCCAGACTGGAGTGCAGTGGCCGCTCCCAGCCACCGCAGCCTCGACCTGCTGGGCTCCGGCGATCCTTCCGCCTGTCTTCCAAGTAGCTGGAACTACAGGCACATGCCACCACGCCCGGCTAATTGTTTGATTTATTGTAGAGATGAGGTCTCGCCAAGTTGCCCAGGCGGGTCTTGAACCCGCGGGCTCAGGAAATCCACTCACCTCAGCCTCCCAAGGCACGGGATTACAGGCTGAGACACCGAGCCTGGCTATAATTCTTAAATGTAGTAAGACTCTGATAATACCAAACCCCATTTCTTTTGGCTCACTTTCAACAAAAATATTTATTTAGAATTAACACTTTCTAGGGACAAACACATTTGATCTCTTTCTCTCTTTCTTTTTTTCTCTCTCTTTCTCTCTTTTTGAATTGTGATCTCATTCTGTTGCCCAGGCTGGCATACACAGACACAATCACGCCTCACCTCCGCCTCTACCTCCTGGGTTCAGGCGATCCTTCTGCCTCAACCTTCTGAATGACTAGGACTATAAATCACACACCACTACACCCTGCTAATTTTTTTATTTTTTATTTTTGTAGCGAGAGGTCTTGTAATGTTGCCCAGGCTGGTCTCAAACTCCTGGATGCAAGCAGTTCTCCTGCCTGAACTTCCCAAAATGCTGGGACTACCAGTGTCCACCACCACGCCCAGCCTCAATCTCATTTCCTGCTGCCTTGCCTTGTAATCATCACTGATGTCCAGCTGCATGACCCAGAATCACTAAAACCTCCTGAGACGATCATGCTCAGTTTTCTAAGGTGTTTTACCGAAATATTCAAGGATTGAATGAAAGCATTTTCTGTCCCTCCATTGAGTAACTGAATTCAGTGAAAGAACCAGACTGCCCAGACCACTCTCCCAGCACGTGAGCCCATCAGCAGCTGAGTCTGAATGTGTCTTTAATACACATGTTCTTTTTTAAGTGTCCAGAGGTCACTGACCCACCTCCCGTGTTTTACACCAGGGAACTACTATTATTACTTGCCGTGGGCCCACACAAAGCCAGTTGTGACCCTGACCTCATACTGGGAGGACATTAGTCATCGCCTGGATGCGGTGAACACTCTCCTGGTCATGGCGGAACGGCTGGTAAGTTTCTCTTTTCTGTACTTCCTTTTCACCGCAGTGAATGACAAGACCTCAAAATATAGTGATCAACGAGGTAGGAGTGATTTCTTTAGGAACAGTTGAGGTAGGTGGTTCAAAGCTAGTATGGAGGTTCAGTGGTATTAGAGATCCAGACTATTTTTCTTTTTTCTGTCTTTTTTTTTTTTTTTTTGAGTTAGAGTCTCACTCTGTTGCCCAGATTGGAGTGCAGTGGCATAGTCATGGCCACCCCAGTGTTGACCTGCTGGGCTTTGGTGATCCTTCCACCTCAGCCTTCCAAGTAGCTGGAACTTACAGGCACGCACTACCACGCCTGGCTAATTTTTTGATTTATTGTAGAGATGAGGGCTCACCAAGTTGCCTGGGCTGGTCTCGAACCCTCGGGCTCAGGCAATCCACTCGCCTCAGCCTCCCAAAGTGCTGGGATGACAGGCTGAGTCACTGAGCCCGGCCTAGACTCTATTCTTTTCTATTTTTTTTTTTTTTTTTTTTTGAGTGTCACGATCACGGTTCACCACAGCTGCAAAATCCTGGGCTCAGGCAGTCCTCTCACCATAGCCTTCCAAGTAGCTGGGTCTACAGGCATGCGCCAACATGCCTGACCAATTTTTTAGATTTGTTGCAGAGACGGGGGCTCACAATGTCACCCAGGCTGATCTTAAACACTTAGGCTCAAGCAATCCTCCCACCTCAGCCTTCCAGGTAGCTGGATGTACAGGCATGCATCACCATGCCTGGCCAGTTTTTTAGATTTGTTGCAGAGACGGGCTCACAATGTTGCCCAGACTGGTCTTAAACACCTAGGCTCAAGCAATGCTGCCTCAGCCTCCAGAAATACTGGGATTACAGGTGAAAGCCACCAAGACCCAGATTCTTACTTCCTGGTTGCTCTGTCATCACTAAGGGGTTATCATTGTCCTCATAGTAGAGATATCTCACCAGTACATCCACCCTCCGGCCTGAGGACAAGCGGGCATGTTTGAAATATTTCTAATCAAGTCAAAGTTAAGTTACTCCTATCAAGGGTGATACCATTCAGCTGGGATTAGTGTTTTCAATTTCTAAATTATATTAATATTACTTTCCTTCTAAGAGCTAATCTTGCCAGGGCTAGACCAAGACATATGGAGTTTCAGGAATATGTCTGATCTAAGACTCTAGGTCCAAGGGAAAACCAAAAAAGAAGAGAAAAGAGTAGAAAGATGACACTGGCCTTTCCCTTGAAGGGAAGACCCAGAAGACCCAGAACACACTTGAGTTCCAGCACCTTCCATTGGCCAGCGGTCAGTCACACAGCCACATCCAACTTCAAGGACATAGAAAATGTAGTCACAGCCGGGCTCGGTGGCTCAGCCTGTCATCCCGCGCCTTTGGGAGGCTGAGGTGAGTGGATTGCCTGAGCCCGCGGGTTCGAGACCCGCCCGGGCAGCGAGACCTCATCTCTACAGTAAATCAAAAAATCAGCCGGGCGTGGTAGCGAGCGCCTGTAGTTCTGGCTACTCAGAAGGCTGAGGCGGAAGGATCGCCGGAGCCCGGCAGGTCGAGGCTGCGGTGGCTGGGAGCAGCCACTGCACTCCAGTCTGGGCGACAGAGTGAGACTCCAACTCAAAAAAAAAAAAGAAAATGTAGTCACGTGCTCAGATGAAAGTTTTCTTACTGTGGAAGAGGGGAGACGGAAAAGGCAGGAGTGGGGTGGAGCGAGAATTTGGTGTCTGCCACAATTTGTATCTGGAGAATGATTCATTTCAATAGCAATTTGGAACCCTTAGAGTTTTGCTGTTATTGCGGTTAAAAAATCTTTATCGTAGGAAGACAGTGGCTTAGAGCAACCAGTGTCTGACATTTTCCAGTCTTGCTGCAGACTAGGGGAACTTCCCTTGTTTGGAGGCTGGGAAGTTTCTTCTGGTGAAAACTGCATACATAGGGTATCTGTGATTATCCATCTAGTTGGCATTGGTCAACTAGACTGGTGAGGACAAGGGGCATGATTGGAATATTTCTAGTTAAGTCAAAGATACTAAGTTTCTCTTATCAGGTAGTGATAAAATTCATCTAGTCGCTGGGGGCTGTGGCTCACATCTATAATCCCAGCACTTTGGGAGGCTGAAATGAGAGAATTGCCTGAGCCCACAGGTTCGAGACCAGCCTGAGCAACTTGGAGAAACCTCATCTCTACAATAAATTTTTTAAAAAATTAGCTGGGCATGGTGACTCGTGCCTGTAGTTCCAGCTGCTTGGAAGGCAGAGGCAGAAGGATTGCCGGGCTTGTTGGCTCAGCCTGTCATTCCAGCACTTTGGGAGGCTGAGGTGAGTGGACTGCCTGAGCCCGCAGGTTCGAGACCAACCCGGGCAACTTGTCGAGACCTCGTCTTTACAATTAAAAAAAAATCCATCTAGTACTAGTAGTTTTTTTGTTTGTTTTGTTTTTGAGTCAGGGTCTTACACAAGCAACTATGGCTCACCACATCCTCAACCCCCTTGGTTCGGGCAAACTGCCCATCCCAGCCTCCTGAGTAGCTGGGACTACAGGTGTGTGCCACCATTCCCGGCTAATTTTTTACTTTTGTGAGACGAGTTCTTGCTATGTTGCCCAAGCTGGTTTCAAACTCCTGGGCTCAGGCAATTCTTTCTCCTCAGCCTCCCAAACCGTTGGGATAACGGGTGTGAGCCACCATGCCCAGCAGTATTTTGATTTCCAAGTTATATTATTTTTTATTTTTTATTTTTGAGTTGGAGTCTCACTCTGTCGCCCAGGCTGGAGTGCAGTGGCACGCTCCCAGCCACCGCAGCCTTGACCTGCTGGACTCCGGCGATCCTTCTGCCTCAGCCTTCCAAGTAGCTGGAACTACAGGCGAGCACTACCACACCTGGCTAATTTTTCTTTTGGTTTATTGTAGAGATGAAGTCTTACCAAGTTGTCCGGATGGGTCTTGAACACAAGGGCTTAGGCAATCCTCTCACCTCGGCCTCCCAAAGTGCTGGGATTACAGGTTGAGCCACCAAGCCCGGCCTATTATTTATTTTTTCTAAGCTCTAATCTCTAACAGGGCTGGACCAAGACATAATAGGGTTTCAGGAGTGTATCTAAGACTCTACATCAAAATCTAAAAATACTATTTTATGCTTTAAGATACTATGGAAAAGCCGGGCTCAGTGGCTCAGCCTGTAATCCCGCACTTTGGGAGGCTGAGGTGAGTGGATTGCCTGAGCCCGCGGGTTCGAGACCCGCCTGGGCAGCGACACCTCATCTCTACAATAAATCAAAAAATCAGCTGGGCGTGGTAGCACAGGCCTATAGTTCCGGCTACGTGGAAGGCTGAGGCGGAAGGATCGCCGGAGCCCAGCAGGTGAGGCTGCGGTGGCCGGGAGCGGCCACTGCACTCCAATCTGGGCGACAGAGTAAGGCTCCAACTCAAAAAAAAAAAAAAGATACTATGGAAGGATAATTATAGGCTAAATGAGCTTCATTGCAGTCGTTCATATAATCGAGTTGCAATCACTATGCAACATCATTGTAGTACTGGTTCCCCTTTCTCTTCTCCAAGGAATTGGTGGAGAATTTGTCACACTTCTATTCATTTTTTTTTTTTTTTGAGTTGGCGTCTCACTCTGTTGCCAGATTGGAGTGCAGTGGCACGCTCTGGTCACCATGACCTCTACCTGCTGGACTCAGGTGATCCTTCCACCTTAGTCTTCCAAGTAGCCAGAACTACAGGCGCGTGCTACCTCGTCCAGCTAATTTTTTGATTTATTGTAGAGACAGGGTCTCACCAAGTTGCCCGGGCTGGTCTCGAACCTTCGGGCTCAGGCAGTCTCTCGCCTCGGCCTCCCAAAGTCTGGGATTACAGGCTGCGCCACCGCACCCGGCCACACCTCTATTCTAAATGTTTTGCGTGCCCTTCGGCTTTTTGCATCTTGGTCCTTCTTATTAGCTCTCTCCACTGACCACGCTGTCCTGATTGCATGCCAATCTGGACGGGTAAGTGGCTTTCCATGATCAAGACTTTTGATACCATGGCAGGCGCTCCCTCAGCCTCTGTGCTGGTAGATGTTCGATGGGGTACAGCAGTCATGTTCTGGGCTTATCTTGTACTTTCTCTGCCCAGTCCCTTATTCCCCATTTCTCCAAGGAGCTCTGGTTCCTTGCAGTGGAGAATGACAAGTAAAAAATGGAATCTGGGCTGGGCTCGGTGGCTCAGCCTGTAATCCCAGCACTTTGGGAGGCTGAGGCGAGAGGATCGCCTGAGCTTACAGGTTTGAGACCCACCCAGGCAACTTGGCCAGACCTCGTCTCTACAATAAATCAAAAATTAGCCAAGCATGGTAGCACATACCTACTACTTGGAAGGCTGAGGTGGAAGGATCGCCGGAGCCCAGCAGGTAGAGGCTGAGGTGGCCGGGAGTGGCCACTGCCCTCCAGACTGGGTGACGGAATGAGACTTCAACTAAAAAAAAAATGGAATTTGGGCACTAGCGTGCTCGCTGCTACTGAAACATCATTCCTTCTAGGCTTTCTCAGCAGACAAACTTGCAAAAATACACACGTATATTTATTTATCTGTCAATGTACTGAAAGCCATGTGTTCATAAAAATACCTTCAATTTCAGTTCAGTATCACAGGGTTTATTCTAGTCTTTCCTGGTTCTCTACTTATAACTTTCTTCACCTACAGTGAAAAAATCTGGCCTTTGTTATCCTTAATATATTTACTCATTTGTTCAATTCTAAAATCCATAGATAAACCACTGTGAAAAATAAGCCTACTGGTTAGCGTTCGATATATGAATGGGTTTGTTTTGCCTTTTAACTGCAGGTACATTATCAAAATAATGTGTTCGAAAGTTAGTTGGGTTAGTTTAGTGTAATTATGTTGTCTGAAATATAATTGGGTCTGTTTTTTTTCTGATTATATTCTACTTCAGGTTTCCTTCTTCCCCTATCCTTGCTGGTTTCTTTTTCTTTTTTTTTTTTCCTTTGAGTTGGAGTCTCACTGTGTTGCCCAGGCTAGAGTGCAGGGGCACACTCACGACCACTGCAGCCTCCACCTGCTGGACTCAGGCGATCCTTCTGCCTCAGCCTTCCAAGTAGTTGGAACTACAGACACGTGCCATCACATCCAGCTAATTTCTTGATTTATTTTAAAGACAGGATCTTGCCAAGTTTCCCAGGTTGGTCTCGAACCCCCGGGCTCAGGCAGTCCTCTCACCTCTCTGCCTCCAAAGTGCTGGGATTGTAAGTGCCTCTGCGCTCAGCTTGTTTTGTTTTTAATATATAAATATTTACATGATTTCAAAGGTCAAACTATATGAAAAGGGTGTCCTGATACTTAAACATATTAATATTAGTTGCATTTTGAAGAAAAATAGATATTGCTAAGCTATGGTATTATTAAATGAAAAAAAAAATCTGGCTTTTCTGTAATTAAGTCTTTTTTTCTTGAAAATAAAAGTTAAACCTTTGCTGGGCATAATAACATAATGTATAATTACCAATTATTTCCTTTCTTTTCAAATTCTGCAGCAATCCAACGTAGAGGCTCTAAAATCAGGGCTACAAGGCAAAATTCCTGCAAACCAGCTGGCTGAGTCGTGGTTGAAGCTGATAGACGAAGTGATAGAAGATACAAGGTATAGTGATCTTATTTCTAGCTCATAATTCCCAGTCACGTTCTCCTCCCTGAAATTCCAAGACTGTCAGAGCCTCTTGAATTGTTTCTAGTGTTTATCTAAAAAAGGAATTCAACCCAGGCACCATGACTCACACCTGTAATCCTAACACAGTGAGAGGCCAAGGCAGGAAGATTGCTTGAGTCTGGGCGTTTGAGACCGCCCTAGGCAACACAGCAAGACCTCATTTCTACAAAAATAAAAATAAAAAAAATTAACCCGTCCGGGCACCATGGCTCATGCCTATAATCCCAGCACTTTGGGAGGCCGAGGTGAGAGGATTGTCTGAGCTCACTGGTTTGAGGCCAGTCCGGGCAACTTGGTGAGACCTCATCTCTACAATAAATCAAAAAATTAGCCAGGATTGTTGGCGTGTGCCTGTAGTTCCAGCTACTTGGAAGGCTGAGGCCGAAGGGTCACCTGAGCCCAGCAGGTCGGGGCTGCGGTGGCCATGAGCGTGCCACTGCACTCCAGCCTGGGTGACAGAGTGAGAATCCAATTTAAAAAAAAAAAAAAATTAGCCAGGTGGGGTGGCGCGTGCCTGTAGTCCCAGCTATTCGGGAGGCTGAGGTGGAAGGATCTCCTGAGCCCTGGAGGTCGAGGCTCTAGTGAGCCATGATTGTACCACTGCACTCCAGCCTGGCTGACAGAGTGAGACCCAACTCAGAAAAAAGAATTTAGACTCTTCAGCTTCTGAAAAGGCCCTCACTGGGTGGAGTCTCTGAATCACCAGCAGGAAAAGCTCCACTCTTTGATTTGGTGCCAATTCTCAAGCAGCCCGGGACCCGGGACCCCATCTGCAGAAACTGGTCCCAGGGCAGCCTCGGGCAAGGGATGGGGAAAGGGAGAAGAGCCCCGCCCCCCAAGAAGGGTGACTTCTGGCTCCCACTGGGAATGGAATCCAGGGTGGAGCATCGAAGCCACCGCTCAGGACAATGTTCCTAATTCATAGACATGTTTTTAGAAGCGTTCTTTGTGTTTGCTCTTGGACTGGGTGCCTTTTGAGCACTGAGGCCAGCCAGGCCTCCCTTAGGACTTGAACCGGGGGCCTTTCATGACTGTGACCTGGAGAAACAGCTCCGATCTTTGCAAAGCGGGGAGTGATTCATTCCAGACTCATCTAAAGATTGGCTAATAACGCAACGGACAGGGAATTTCCAAAAGAAAAGCCTACAAATGCTCGCCACCAGCAGAACGGACTTTTTCTCTCTCCCGGCTAGTGCCTCGTGTCACCCTGTCTTCTTGCACCCTCTAGTGGTATAGCCGGCCATGGTAACGCAGCCGACATCCGCGGATGACTGGCCCCTTGTTCAAATTCTAGATTTTAGAGCTGGGTCCCAAGGGGTCACCTCTTCCGCTCTCGTCACCTTGGAGATGAGAAAATAGAGGCCCAAGGAGGTGAAATGACACGTCGGAAGCCCAGAGTTGGACTGGCCAGCTCAGTCCCTCTTTAACAGTCAACATAGATTTGTCAAAGGTCTCAAGTGTGGCTTTTCAGCCATCAGCTTCCATATTATATATAGTTTGGGTTTTTTTTTAGTTGGAATCTCACTCTGTTGCCCAGGCTGGAGTGCAGTGGCATGCTCAGGGCCACTGCAGCCTTGACCTACAGTGAGATTCAGGCGATCCTTCCACCTCAGCCTTCCAAGTAGCATGTGCCACCACGTCCAGCTAATTTTTCGATTTATTGTAAAGACAAGGTTTCGCCATGTAGCCCAGGCTGGTCTCAAACCCGTGGGCTCAGGCAATCTTCTCGCTTCCATCTCCCAAAGTGCTGAGATTACAGGCGTGAGCCACCACGCCCGGTCCAGATATATTTTTGTCTCAAAGAATAACTCCAAGGACTTAACCTTTCAACTGCATCGCCCTAGTTATTAGGGAAAACGAACAGAAACCTTTGGAAACAACTTGCATGTAGAAAATGTCTGCGAATGTTAAGTTTTGCTGAGCCAATCAGAGACATGTCTAGTCACACTTCTGAAAAGAACCGTTTTTGAAGAATCAAACTGGAATCGTTTACAACTTTCTGTAACAGGAATTTCTGTGTTTAGGAGAAGTCATGCTAGGATTTCCTTCATTTAAGAAGCTGGGTGTAACTCGAGTGAGTAGAAATTCTAGGTGGGGACAATGTGAGTGGAACTTCCTGAAACAGCCTCATTCTGTGTCTGACCAGCTGCCACAGTGGGAAAGAAAGCCTGGCATCAGAAGGATAGCTTTGAACCCAGCTCAGCCCATCTCAGTAACCGCTGAAGTCCAGTCACTACACAATCCAATTCTCATTTTGAGTGGGGCCTAATAAGTGGTTCTACTTTTTTTTTTTGAGGAGTCTCACTCTGTCGCCCAGGCTGGAGTGCAGTGGCACACTCATGGCCACCTCAGCCTCGACCTGCTGGGCTCAGGTGATCCTTCTGCCTCAGCCTTCCAAGTAGCTGGAACCACAGGCACACACTGCCACGCCTAGCTAATCTTTTTGATTTCTTGTAGAGACGAGGTCTCACCAAGTTGCCCAGACTGGTCTCAAACCCCTGGACTCAGGCAATCCCCTCGCCTCCGCCTCCCAAAATACTGGGATTGCAGGTGTGAGCAAGGCTAAGTAGCTCTTTTAGCAATGATGAGGATGACAGTAAGATCATAATGGTGGCAACATTGATTAGACTTTGCTACACAGCTGTTCTAAATGCTCTCCATGTGGTAACACATTTCCTTCTCGCAAAACCCCTCCCTGCAAGGTATTTCCTACATTTGAAGATAGGAGAACAACAAAGTAAGTGGCTGGTCAAGAGAACTAGCAGAGTGGAGCCATGGTCAGTACTCACTCAGGTAGTTGACTCCGAAGCCTGTGTTGTTACGATACCACACTACACGTGGACACAGACACAGTTTCTTCCTTCCTTCCTTCCTTCCTCTCGCTCTCTCTCTTTCTTTCTTTCTTTCTTTTCCTTCCTTCTTTCTTCTTTTGTTGAATTGGGGTCTCACACTGTCTCCCAAGCTAGAGTGCAGTGGCACACTCATGGCTCACCGCAGCCTCAATCTCCTGAGCCCAGGTCATCCTCCTGCCTTGGTCTCCCAAGTAGTTGAGACTATAGTCACCCACCACCCACACCTGGCTAATTTTTTAGTTTATTTTTTTATTTTTTTATCTTGCTATGTTGCCTAGGCTGGTCTCGAACTCCTGGTCTCAAGCAGTTCCCCCGCTTTGGCCTCTCAAAGTGCCGGGATTATAGGCATGAGCCACCGCGCCTGACTGAGCAGTTTTCTTAAATGTT
>NW_007260585.1:0-1489 GCF_000164805.1 Carlito syrichta | reverse complement strand
TTTTTTTTTTTTTTTTTTTATTGTAGAGATGCGGTCTCACCAAGTTGCCCGGGTGGGTCTCGAACCCATGGGCTCAGGCAATCCTCTTGCCTCTACTTCCCAAAGCGCTGGGATTACAGGCATGAGCCACTGCACCTGGCCCTAAATTAAATCTTAGGCCAAATGATCTCTAACCTCCCTTCTCCTTTCATCACTGTGGGTTTGTACAATGATTCTAGGAAGCAGAGAGAGAAAAAGCCCATTTTCCAGGTGCTGATGTTTCCATCATCCTCCAGTGACTCCATGGACCCCATGTTGAACTCAGAAGCATTGCTTTGGGATTTTAATCTCCCTGTATTCCTCATGAATGCTTAGAGACTAGCATGTCTGCTCTGGCAATGCCAGTTACACTCAGTTCCAGCTTAACCCAGGCAATGTGGAACCAGAGAGAAGATGGATGTGATTTTCACGATGGAAACCAAATGTAAATGAACCTGACAATTCTGAAACTTACTGTCTCTTTTTCTTTTCTTTCTTTTTCTTTCAGATACACATTGCCTCTCACGGAAGGGAAACCCAATGTCACAATTCTTGATACTCAGATCCGAAAGTTGCGGTCTCGAGGGCTCTCCCAGATACACGAGGCGGCTGTGAGGATGAGGTCTGAAGCCACGGATGTGAAGTCCACGTTGTTGGAAATTGAGGACTGGCTTGATAAGTTAATGCAGCTGACCGAAGAGGTAGGATTTTTTAAACTGCACAAGCATCACCTGATGTGGAAGAAAGATTCTGTGGAATGGGCTCAGGAATGGGGCTGCAAGGAGAATCCACGACCTTATCCTGGATTCTGAGCCGACCTGACAGATTGCAAACATACAGGATTCATGGAGCTGGGATGCTAATGCTTAATGGGGATAAATGTCATTGAAATCAGGGCAGGAGAAAGATTTCGAACTGGTGACCCTAAAAATATCTTCGAAAGTAGACAGACCAGCTGGGCGCGGTGGCTCACGCCTGTAATCCCAGCACTTTGGGAGGCCAGGGTGAGAGGATTGCCTGAGCTCACGGGTTCGAGACCAGCAGGGGCAACTTGGCGAGCCCTCATCTCTACGATAAATCAAAACATTAGCCGGGTATGATGGCGCATGCCTGTCGTTCCAGCTACTCGGAAGACTGAGGCGGAAGGATCGCCGGAGCCCGGCGGGTCGAGGCTGCGGGGGCCGGAAGCGGCCACTGCACTCCAGTCTGGGCGACAGAGTGAGACTCCAACTCAAAAAAAAAAAAAAAATGTTGACAGGCCATTGTCATTGTTACAGTACTGTCAGAGGATATTTTGAATGATGTGGTAACAAAACTATATAGTACAGAGGATGACAATGTCAGCTTTGGTTGGGATCGGGAAGACCTGCATTTGTTTTTGTTTGTTTGGTTGGTTTTTTGCTTTTTTTTCGAGTTGGAGTCTCCCTCTGTTGCCCAGACTGGAGTGCAGTGGCCGCTCCCGGCCACCGCA
>NW_007260584.1:177531-178669 GCF_000164805.1 Carlito syrichta | reverse complement strand
CTTGGTTACTATTTGGCTGGCTAGTTTGCTGACCTAATTAGTTGGCTGACTAGTTGGCTGACTAGTTAGCTGACCTAAATAGTCTGCCCACAAGTTAGCAGACCTAACTTGTCAGCTGACAAGTTGGTCAATAGTCAGCTGACTGGTTAGCTTACTTAACTTGTAGGCCAGCGAGTGAGCCCACAGGTGAGCTGACTTAACTAGTCAGCTGGAGAGTGAGCCGACTGGCCAGCTGACTTAACTATTCAGCCGGCAAGAGAACCGACTGGTCAGCTTATTTAACTAGTCAGCTGGCGAGTGAGCTGACTCGTCAGCTGACTTTAGCCGGCTAGTGAGTGAGTTGAATGGTCAGAAGAGTTAATTCGTTGGCGAATGAACCGAATGGTGAACTGACTTAAGTACTCTGCTGGCTAGTGTCCCAACATGTTAGCTGCATTAGCTAGTCGACCGTCTTGTGAGTCAACTGGTGAGCAGATTTAACTAGTCCACTGGCTAGCAAGATGACTAGTTAGCTGACCTGTTGGCCTGTGGGTGAGCTGACAATTTAGTTGACTTGTTGGCTGGCGAGCAAACTGACTAGTTTGCTGACTGGTGTGCAGGCGAGCGAGCCAAATAATTGGTTTACCTGATGGAAAACGAGGGAGCCCACTATTTATCTGATCAGATAGCTGAGTTGCTAGCCGACTAGTTAGCTAAATAACTAGCTGATTTTCAAGCAGAATTAACTAGCTAGCTGACTAGTTAGCTGGCTATCTGGCAGACATAACTAGCTAGCAAACAAGCTATTTAACTCTCTAACTTGCTGACTTAACTAGCTAACTGTCTGGCTAGTTTACTGGCTAACTGACAACTATTTATCTGACTACCTAGCTGACTAACTAGCTGACTTAACTAGCTTGCGGACCAGCAAGCTGACTAGCCATCTGACTTCACAGGCTAGCTGAATGGTTAGCTGACTTGCTAGCTGACTTAACAAGCTGGCTAGCTAGCTAGTTGACTTAATTATCTGACTAGCAACACTGCTGGATAGCTGGCTAGCTAGCTGACTTAACTAGCTAGATAACTGATTATCTACACAGCTAGCCATCTGGCTAAACTAGCTAGATACCTGGCTGGTTATCTGGCTAGTCAGTCAGCT